>NC_141143.1:134347074-134647074 GCF_053477565.2 Lygodium microphyllum
TGACACTAGCTTGACGAGCTATTCCTCACTCTCTCACAACAACTCAACCTTGCACAAGCACCCTTAACTTCACCTCTTAGCATGAAGGGCTAGAAATAAAGAAAGAAGAAGAGGAGGTGAGTTAACCTCCCTAGTTTCTCAATTCATCTCACACTCGCTCTCTCTCCTTCACCCTTCTCGGTTTTTGCACATGCATGAATATCTTGCTCTAGTCTTTTCATTCCTTTTATACATGACTTTTAGGGCTTTCACCCCTTTTGGGCATCTTGCCAACTTTATGGCCTCATGACTAGTCTTTCTCTAATTTCATGCTTTTTCTATGGTCCATGAGCCATCTTGAGATAAAATTAAATAGAGCACCTTGATTTATTCTTGAGATTTTATCGATACTAATATTATGTGCATGGAAGTGAGCACAACTCTCGGATTTATATGGCATAATAATAACTAGGCGCTCCGCGCCTAGACTCGCCCCGGCGCAGGCGCAATTTTTGTGGGCGGGGGTGCTGGACGCGTGGCACCCGCCCCCGCGTTCTCTTTTTTTTCTTGTGGGGGAGGTGGGGGGCTGCCACATGGCACCCGCCCCCCACCTCTCGTTAACTAATAGTATAGATGAAACCACTTTCTTACACATTACACATGATGGTACCTAAGTTATTGTAGTGCAGTCCATTCCAATTTAACACTAGTACATTATGTTTTTCCTTGACGTGTATCATTGTCACGATTTACGCTTAACATTATTCCCCTCCTAGATGAGTGCCAATCCCATGGCACTCAATGTCGTAGGTAATACACTTTAGCTTGAATTAGAAAATGTGAATGTTCAAGATTTCAAGATGTTCTTCTTGAAGGAATGATGATGTTTAGTGATGAAAAATGCTACTTGGTACTTGGTAATTGGTTGTCAAAGTAGTGGTAGTAACCTTGTTAATAAGGGCACTAAAGACTATGACATTTTAAAGGTATACTTGATCGGTAATTTCTAATTATGGCTCATCATTGAAGGAAATAAGAATTGGGTTGAACATTGTAGAAGAAGGAAAGGGTAGTGTTAAAAGAAGAGGTGATGGTACATTAAGTCTCTCTCCTTAGGGGAAAGTGCTAGTCTTTTTTTCCCCTACATACAACATGCTTTGTTGGTTTGTGAGATGGGTCAAACTCCAAGAAAGCCTAGAGCATTGTCCCACACTTCATAATCCAAAGTAGAGGTGATGGTACATTAAGTCTCTCTCCTTAGGGGAAAGTGCTAGTCTTTTTCTCCCCTACATACAACATGCTTTGTTGGTTTGTGAGATGGGTCAAACTCCAAGAAATCCTAGAGCATTGTCCCACACTTCATAATCCAAATTGTACACAGACTATTGTGTGAATACTTATGTGAGTGTATGTGCTTACTTAAGTATTTAGTTAGAAGATAGCTCCATTAGTCCTTCATAGTCACATAGTCGATGAAGCATGGGTGATTAGAAAATATGAAAATAATTATTTGTGCTAGGAAAAAGGGTGCTCAGAGAAGATTATGGAGATGCACTAAGAGTGGGATTTTGAGCCAAAAAAGGGCCAAGAATATGCCAAAATTTGTCAATTTGAGGCAAAATGAAAGCCCATTGGAAGTGGCGGATATGGACCTAACCATTTTAAGCGACCATTAAGATGAGTTTTCAAAGCACTTTTAGAGACGGACCTTGCAGCAATCATGGATTTTTATAAATTTCTTTGAGCAATGGGATGGACAACGACAAGTGCAAAGCAGTGCAGGACACCAAGATGGTTATGCAAAAATTTACAACTCACAAAATGGAGGCCAGATGCAGAAATGGGGAGTGCCCAAGTGTGGAGGAGGAAAAAAGGTGCAAAAGAGACTTTAAGTGGGTAGGGGTGGTGACTATTGGGGCTTTCCCCTCCCCAAATTCAACACGATGGGGTCGGGGTTCTTGAGACCCAAAACACACAAAGTTTGAAGCTTCATTGTGATATGTTTGAGGGCTGCAAATGATAAGATATAGAACATGTGTCCGTGGCTATGACTTTTTAAAAAAATTTGAAATCTATTTGTGTGAAAAATAATATTTTTTAAATTTTGGTTGATCACACAATGTTAATGTAGAATGGTATTAAATGTGATAATGGACCACTGTCCAATTTTTTGTCCTAAATCAAAATAAGCAAAAAATATGACATCTACACAGAGACAATAAAGAAAAATACCTAAAAATTGTTAGATATGCTCAATGCCCCACCCTCATAAGGTGCCACCAATGATTCATGGTGCTCAAAGTTGTAAGGCCCCCATTATGAGGAGAAGCCAAATGTGAGCCCGGACATTGGTTGAGTCCTGACTTGTATATCATATGAGGTCAATGTGATCGGATGGCAAAAAGGTGACCATTCTGGGTCTAATATTTGGGTTAGACTGAGTAGTTAAGCTGGTAGCAACTCGACGCACATTGCATCGAGTTGCGGGGTAAGGGAGTTAAAAGGGGCCTCTATTTTGGGGTCCGGGGGCAGCACCCCCAGCCCAATGATAAAGAGAATATTACCTAGAATATTCCCTAGCCGACTAGTGGAGGCTCATATGGTAGGTCGGTCATGCCGACCTAACCGCCTTCATGGGCTATAAAAGCTAAACCCTTTCACAGCCATCGATCATCTATCTTTCACCTAGTTAGAGTTGTTCCAGCTAGTCTTAAGCTCTTCACCTATCTTCTGTCTAGATTGCCATCTAAGCTTCACTGTGGACAGAGCCATCTCTATATCAGTTGTTTGGAGCTAAATAAATTTTCTAATTCTCCTCTTATCTATTGTGAACTCTCTATCTCTTTCTCAGATTCTATTCACTACATCGTGTAATTTTTACATGGTATCAGTGCCTACGGGGCTCTAGGGATCGAAGAGTGCGCAAGAGGCAAAGGCTTTAACAGCAAAGAGGAACAATGTCATCTTTCGGAAGCAGTTCTGGCGCATCAGGAAGCGGTGTAGGGGGTGGTGCTATTGTACCAGCTATTCAAACACTGAGGATTCGTCCACCAACCTTCAGCGAAGGAAAGTTAGATGGTACAAACTATACCTTGTGGAAGTTCAAAATTACAACTATCCTTGATTCTTATGAGCTTTTGGAGACTGTGCTAGGATTGATGTAGAACCACAGTCTACCCCCGACCCATCAAATCCTAGTGTGATGATTTCTTCGAATGCAGATCTTCTACGAGCTTGGAAACGAAGGAATGCAGATGCATTGTGTGCCTTAGTTACAAGCTGTTCTAACTTTGATTCAGAGCATACAACCAAAGCATCAGAGGCTTGGAATGTACTAAGGAGTCAGTATGAAATGCGAAACCAAACAAGGATTCAAAACTTGGAGAATCAACTAGTAGCGGAGAAGTTTTCTGAAGGAGAGACAACTGAAGCATTCATCACTCGGATTAAGAATCTGTGCGACCAGATGGCTGGTGCTGGGATACAAAAGACTAGCAAGAAGCTAGCTCGGAGATGTCTTCGGATTTGTCCACAAAAGTTTGATGGACTAGTAACTTCCCTTAATACTCAGGTGAGACCTCAAGCTTTGAGTTTTGAGTTTTGTGCATTATTGCTGGAGGAGGAGCTGAGGCTGAAAACCCGAGAAGGAAGCAACAATGGAGATGCTACATTCTCTGCCAATGCAAAAGGCAAAGGTGGTTCCTCCACCAAAAATTATGGTGACAAAAAGAAGAAGGGTGGTAAGAAGAAGCTTTAAGGAGAGTGCTTCTACTGCAAGAAGAAAGGACATGCAATCGCAGATTGTCGTGTCAAGAAGGCATAGAAAAGAATGGTACCCTTAAAAGTAAAGGGAAAGAGACAGCCAATAGGACTGAAGCAGAGCTGGAGTTATTCATGGCGACCATTGAGGAGGTGTGCTCCTCAGCACGAGAAGAATCTGCCACTAACTCATGGGTGTTGGATAGTGGGGCCTCCCGTCACATGACCAACAAGAAAGGTCTATGCAGTTCTATGCAGCCTCTACAAGAATCCATCACTGCGATGGTTGAAAATGATGCAAAATGCCCTGTTGCCGGGCACATGTACTATTTCATTTGTTGCTGCAAATGGTGATGTCAAAAAGCTTTCAAATGTGTTGTATGTTCCTGAAATTAGGAGAAATCTGTTATCAGTTGCTGCCATAACTGATCTTGGTCATGAAGTGAGGTTCAAGAAGACCGGTGCAGAAATTCTTGATAGTGATGGCAAAGTTATTGGCAAAGGAGAAAGAAGGAACAACCTATATGAGCTAAGTGCTCTTACAGCCACCGTTGGAGTGGGCACAAGTAAGACTTGGCATGAAAGGTTTGGACACATTGGATTTGTAGTGTTGAAGGAGATGCACAAGCAAGGTATGGTTACTCACCTACCTACAATGTGACTGAATTGAAGGAACCATGTGAAGCTTGTATGATGGGCAAACAACGGAGAAAGGCACTTCCATAAGAAAGCAAGAATAGAGCACAGGCTTCTCTAGAGTTGGTTCATGTTGACTTGTGCGGAAAGATGCCTACACAAGCCTTGGGGGGATCTTATTTTATGTTGATTGTCGACGACTATAGTAGGAAGATGTGGGTGTACTTCCTTCGTGATAAGGCTCAAGCTTTTGGTAAGTTTAAAGAATGGCTAACACTTGTTGAGAATGAAATAGGGAAAAGTGTGAAGAAATTTAGAATATATGGTGGTGGTGAGTTCAACTCAAAGGAGTTTGAAGACTTTTGCAAGAGCAAAGGGATCAAGCGTCAATTGACGACGCCTCACACACCTCAGCAAAACGGTGTTGTGGAATGCAGGAATCGCACCATTGTGGAGATGGCAAGATGCATGCTAAAGGGCAAGGGATTGCCTAACCATTTTTGGGCTAAAGCTGTTAATACTGCAATCTGCATTTTAAATCGGAGCTACACAAAAGCTCTCAAGGGAAAAACACCTTATGAGGCTTACACTGGTAAGAAACCATCTATCTCACACTTCAGAATTTTTGGATGTGAATGTTATGCACATATTCCAGATGAGAAGAGAAACAAGTTACAACCAAAAAGTAGAAAATGTATCTTCTTGGGTTATAGTGATGAGCAAAAGGCTTACAAATTATGTGACCAAGAGGCAAAGAAGATCATCGCGAGTCGTGATGTGGTGTTCAAGGAGCAGCTACGTACAGTGGAGGAGGAGAAGGCATGTTCTTCCACTTTATCATCAAGCGAAGTAGTAGTCCACCATGAACGTGTTCCGAGAGTTGTCCCTATCCTTAAGGAGGAGGAAGCATCATCTTCAGATGATGAGGAAAAAAATCATCAACCTGACATCACCCCACCGGAAAAGCCATTGCCGCGTTGGGTGAAGCAGCTCTATGACCACAATAATCCTATGCCCACATCTGTTGAGGAGAAAGCAGACTGACCAAGGAGGTCTTAGAGAATAGAGGAGCAAAGGAGGGCTTTTGCTCACATAGTCAATATGGCCTTGATGGCTAAGATTATGAGAGAAGTAAAGGAGCCAACTGACTTAGAAGAAGCACTTGCAGATCTAGCATGAAAGGTAGCTATGCAAGCCGAGTATGACAATATAATGAAGAATGACACTTGGGAGCTAGTGGATCGGCTAGCAAAGCGGAACGTTATTGGCACCAAGTGGCTCTCGAAGGTAAAGTACAAGGCTGATGGTACCTTAGAAAAGTACAAAGCTAGACTGGTTTCACAAAGATTTTCATCGGTTGAAGGGTTTGATTTTCAAGAATCATTTGCCTCAACTGCCAGAATGACCACTATTCGCACAGTATTTGCAGTGGCCATCCACAAGCAATGGCCAGTTTACCAAATGGATGTTAAGTCAGCGTTCTTAAATGATGACCTCAAGGAGGAGGTGTACGTGGCTCAGCCACTAGGGTTTGAGGCCCCCCATTCTGAGAACAAAGTGCGTAAGCTGAAGAAGGCATTGTATGGGCTGAAACAAGCCCCCAGAGCATGGTACTAGTGAATAGATAAGTTCTTTTTAAGCTTAAACTTCAAAAGATGTGCCTCAGATGCTAACTTGTATGTTTACAGGGATGGTGAAAAGTCTGTAGTGATTGTTCTATATGTGGACGACCTTCTTATTATAGGTGACTATGAAGATATGATCAACCAAACTTGAAAGGCTTTGAGTTCTGAGTTTGAAATGAGAGACTTGGGCTTGCTGCACTATTGTTTGGGAATTGAAGTCTGGCAAGAGCCATGAAAGATCTTTATCTCTCAGAAGAAGTATGCATGGGAGATCTTGAAGGCATTCGGCATGACCGAGTGCAAGGAGATAGCTACACCTATGGAGGTGAATGCAAAATTATCCATTGAGGATACATCAGGACTAGCAGACATTGGGAGGTACAGGAGGATGGCTGATCTACTTGTGTAATACCAAACCAGATATCAGTTTTGTTGTTGGTGTTTTGAGCAGGTTCTCAAACAAACCTCATGAGAGTCATTAGAAGGCTGGGATGCGGGTGCTCAAATGCTTGAAGGAAACTCTTGACTATGGTATCACATACAGTTCCGGAACTTCTCTTGTGGGGAATTGTGACTCAGATTGGGCAGGAGACCTCTCTTATGGGGAATTGTGATTCCACGAAGTCCGTCTCTGGTTATTGTTTCTATTTGGGTTCAAGAAATTTCTGTTGGATTAGTAAGAAGTAGCCAACAGTGGCATTATCTTCTACCAAAGCACAATATAAGGCAGCTTGTTTTGCTGCATGTGAAGCAGTATGGTTGAGAAGGATCCTATGGCATATGGGAGTGCAGGATGAAGAATCAACTGTGCTGAGATGTGACAATCAGAGTTGCATTGCCATTGCCAAAAATCCAGTGTTTCATGCACGCACCAAACATATAGAGATCAAGTATCACTATGTGCATGATTTGATGGAGGATGGGATAGTGGAACTGGTCTACTGTCCAACAAAAGAGAATGGAGTGGATATCTTCACCAAAGCACTTATGAAGGATCTGCTTCAAGTTCATCTTCAAAGACTCAGCATTGGGCCAAGGAGATAGTTCACCTATGGGTGGACATTGAGGGGGGGTATTAGATATGCTCAATGCCCCACCCTCATAAGGTGCCACCAATGATTTATAGTGCCCAAAGTTGTAAGGTCCCCATTATGAGGAGAAGCCAAATGTGAACCCGGACATCATTGGTTGAGTCCTAACTTGTATATCAGATGAGGTCTATGTGATCGAATGGCAAAAAGGTGACCCTAATCTTTGGGTTGGACTGAGTAGTTAAGCCGGTAGCAACTCGAGGCACATTGCATTGAGTTGCGGGGTAAGGGAGTTAAAAGGGGCCTCTATTTTAGGGTTCGAGGGCCGTGGAAGCGGCCCCTGGTGGCTGGGGGGTCCCAGGGGGGCCAGCGGCCCCCCTGGTAGGGGTCTGGGGGGCAGCACCCCCGGCCCGACGGTAAAGGAAATATTCCATGGAATATTCTGTGGCCAACTAGTGGAGGCTCATATGGTAGGTCAGTCATGCCGACCTAACTGCCTTCACGAGCTATAAAAGCTAAACCCTTTCACAGCCATTGATCATCTATCTTTCACCCAGTCAGAGTTGTTCCAGCTAGCCTTAAGCTCTTCACCTATCTTCTGTCTAGATCGCCATCTAAGCTTCACTATGGAAGCGCACGGGTGGACAGAGCCATCTCTGTATCAGTTGTTTGGAGCTAAATAAATTTTCTAATTCTCCTTTTATCTGTTGTGTACTCTCTATCTCTATCTCTTTCTCAGATTCTGTTCGCTGCGCCATGTAATTTTTACAAAAACGGCGTTTTGGAATAGAGAAAAAAGGACAAAAATTAGTTTAAGAGTGGAAAAATTACTGAAATCACAAAAAGGTTTGTGAGTGTATAATGGTTGCAGAGGATGAGATTTGCATTAGTCTACATCCATTTGTATGTTAAAGTGGTCATTTTTGGAGGGTGTTTTGATGGAAAAAATAGCATAAAACATAGGAAACATCCTAAATAATAAATGAACATATAAAGATGCTAAAATATCAAGAATCTTCCATAGAAATATAAGTTCTTGTGCATTGAACTGAGCATATAGGATTCATGTGATAAATTAAAGGGACGGTAGCACGAATTAGTCCGATGCTGTGTCTTTACAATGCAACACTATGTTAGAAAGAAAATCATTGAAAGAATGTTTTTCACATGACATGTTGGCTTATTTGTGGTTAATTTGTTTGAGCACTAAATGGCATTACACACATTGCATTTTCATTCTTATACATGGTATCAAGAAAGAGGAAGACTCTTGGATGCATTGCAATTGGTTTGCTAAAACTATTGATCAATGATGAGAGTGCGAGAATCCCTGAGCTGTAGGATAGTATAATTTTCTTTAGGGATTGATTAAGTGAGGAAACAACAAAAATATCTCTTGGAATGTGCAGCTTGAAAAAAGAGTGGACAATGTTATGATTGTGTTTTATGTTTGAGATGGCACATCCTGGGGCCAATCCTTGGGGTGTAGAAGAGCGGTAGGAGCCACATTGACTGGTTGGGGGGTGCTCTATATGTGTATCCAATGAGGTGTTAGTCACCTATATATGTGGGATACTCCCTCTATTGGAGTTGAGATGGGAAAAATCATTGGACTACAAATCGATATAAATGCATGATTTATTTAGAGCAGTGTGTAGCCTCCAATCACTCCTGACCACCATGAGGCTATAAGGGTGGTTTGGTGAGCATAGGAGTCCACCAACTAGAGCCTTAGAGTTAATGTCGAGCCCATTTTTGGTCTCGAAAGGTGGTGCATTTGCTAGGAGCTGCTAATAAGTGATGGCGGTTTTTGAATCTTGGTTAATAGGGACCACTTGTTTAATATGTGCTAAAGAGAATTGATCTATTATTTCTTGATAGACACCATCAAGCTGAGGTCCAATGTCAAGAAAGAGATGAAAGGGATAGACATCAAGCTAAGATTCTTAGGAGATATTCTCCTAACCGCAGTAGTCTGATATTGCTAAGAGTGAGAGGTCTTATTGACCCAATTAATATCCTAGCTAGTCCATCAGGGGAAGGAGGAAGTTCTAAGGTTCCCCTTTCTGCGAAAAGCCAATCTACTTCAAGTGGGAGTGTACCCCTTCTGGTACAAACCCCTAGAGCAAACCTGGTCGTCATGATGACACAACCAATTGTGATACCTACATGAATGTTGGATTTGCTAGTCCTAGGTTTCCCTCTACCCATGTTTAATGGGTTAGCAGATGAAGATACGGAGCTCCATATTAGTGAGTTTGAGAAATTAATATTCAATTGTCGAATTCAAGATGAAGGACAACTCATGATGCTTTTCAATATGACTCTTAAAGGAAGAGCTACAATGTGGTATCATGGCTTGGAGGCTGGGACCATAACCACAATCAACTTATTCTTTATGGCTTTTCGAATAGAGTTTGCCCCTAAGAGAGTTTACAATAGTGTTGCTCAAAGGATGTACTTGCCTCCTGATGGAATGAAGCATGTATTTATTACTGCTGGTTATTCTCAATTTACAACAAATAGTTCATGTTGCTTTAAGCCTATGGAAGCTATGTGCAAGGTTGAATGCATATTTACAAGATGGGCTGCTAAGAAACTAAGAGCATTGGGTTTGTTAACTAAAAATGAAGGCATTTCAAGCCTCTTTAATGGATTGAATATTATTGACACTATGTTGGTTTAAGCCTATGGAAGCTATGTGCAAGGTTGAACGCATATTTATAAAATGGGATGCTAAGAAACTAAGAGCATTGGGTTTGTTAGCTAAAAAAGAAGGCATTTCAAGCCTCTTTAATGGGTTGAATATTATTGACACTATGGTTGAAATTTTAGCAAACCATACATGTAGAAAATGAGGCTGAAAATACAGTGTTGTCAGTATGTTCTTTAGGCATGTATGATGTTATATCATTGTTTGCTCATCAGGAAGGATTACAATGGGCTGAAGTAGTTGTGGAGACAAAATATAAGATGGTTGACAAAAAGGTGAAACTAGTTACTTTGCTGCTTCCACCAAGACAGGGAGGGTCTATAAGAGAAAGTGTCAAGGCATCCAAGTTTATGGGATCCTAAAGATATAGGTCATCAGTTTTATAGAGTTGAAACATTCCAATCTACTCCTATATTAAGAAAGGTTGATTATTCACATGGGAAGCCTATCATTATTATTATAGATATGATCCCAATCAAGATTGGATGGGAAATCGGGCAAGATGATGAGGAAGGGAAAAGATATACAAGTCTGTTGGTGCTAAAATATTGGCCAAACAGTAGAGATTAAGGTATCCACATGTAAAAAAAAAAACAATGGGGAATTGTGACAACCTTTAAATGTGATAAGGAGTATTTTATGGGTGCTTGTGTAGTCATTGCGATTGATTGTTTATTGGTATTGGATATGATTACTAGTTGTGGTACCCTAGACTTTTCTATACTCTAGTGGATTGCATACATCAAATCTTTGAACCTTGAATTTCAGCATATTGCAGGAAGAGATAACCTGGTGGGCTGACATGTTATCTTGGGCACGCTATGAGAATGAAGATGGGATGATGGATGAGGAGGAAGAAGATGACTTTCTTGCTATTCAAAATGATGTTTTGGTTGGTGAAACTGAATTGGAAGCTATTATAACTGCATGTACATCTCTCATTAATGCAATGACAACATTAAATGAAATAAGTACAGGAGCTGGTTTGCCAAGTACAAGTGGTGTAATAGTGAATTTAGCAATGCAGGAAGTTGCTACATCACTAATAGAAGCTTGGACAACAAAGAGAAAACACTTTAGATGCTATGTATCTTGTGCAGAATTGTTTCTGGAAGACAAATATGCAAGAGACTTGTTGAGAATTGGTCAATACCTCAACAAATTAACAAAGAGAGAAGAGTGGTCAGAGTTTAAGAAGAGCAAGAGGAAAGCTTTTGGGTTTTTCTTAAAAGATAGGTATTTGTGGAAACATGCTAAGAAGAAATAGGGTATGCCATTGCAAGTTCTAGGTGATAGAGCTTCACAAGTAAACGTTATGCAGGAGTTTCATGAAAGCTTATGGGCTGGCCATAGAGGTGTTTAGGGTACTTTTGCAAAGATCAAAGAAAGATATTGGTGGTAGGGCATGTATGAGAATGTTACTCACTTTGTGAAAACATGTACGACATTTCAAATGTATTCATTTGTGAGACATGAGGATGGATTGCAATCCACATATCCCTTATCTTTTCATTTTAAGAGGGTGGTGGATTTAGTAATGATGCCTATACAGGTCTTTGGAAAATCAGGTATCTTGTACTTGCCCATGAAAACTTGACTAATCAAGGGGAAGGGAGAGCTATACGTACCAAGATAACAAATGCATTGTGTAATTTTCTCTTAGAATAGATATTTTCTTAGTATGGCTGTGTGGGGAAAATTATAGTAGATAGGGTGAACTAGATTTTGATAAACCCCATGATTTCTTTGCAAAATTGGGGATAAAGCTTGCTTTAACTTTAGCTTATAACCTTGAAAGAAATGGCAAAAGTGAAAGGTCACATGTCTATTGTGAAGGCATTTGCAAAAGCATGTGGAGAGAAGGTAAAAGAGTGGCTATAATTGCTCCGTTATGCTTTATGGATTGACAAAATAACTCATAGTGTTGTTACACGATATATGCATGTTGAATTGATATATGATAAAAAATCTATCATGCCGATAGAGGAGATGACAGTCACATGGAGTGTGCTATCTTGGGAAGAGAAGCTCAATCGAGAGGAGTTGTTGGCCTTACTATGTATTAGACAGTTGGAAAGGAAGTCAAAAGGTATAGAGGCATCACTTGCAAAGTTAAGAGCCGCAAGGATATAGAACAAGAAACGGTTTGACAAAAGACATAGATTGATACCAAGAACAATACAAGATGGGGATTGGGTTCTAGTTTATGACAGGAATTTGGAAAACCAGCATAGTGCCATGCGTAAAGTCTCAAAATGATGGCTCAGACCTTATGTCGTAAGATAGGTCCTTGATAATGCTACTTAATGCATTAAATGAGCTAGATGGAATAGCCATAAGAATTCCAATAGTAGGGAAAATAATCAAATTATTCAAGAGGTGAGAATCTATTTCCTATGAGTTGCCAAAACTAGATGAAAATAGTGGCCATGACACAAGGGCTAGCCAAGGAGATATGGAAGATGAAGAAGCAAAGGATATGGTTGCAGAGGATGAGGAGGACTCTGAATTTGGTGACAACTAGGACTTTGGCATACACCGCAAGATGTGTAGGTTCAGAGGGGATGGACGTCGTGCCGCTACATGGGCATAGTGTAACAAACCCAGAGTGCATCATCATCCAGCTTTCTTATTAATCTAGAAAGTCAATGTCATAATTAGTCATTAGTGTTAGTGTCCATAGTATAGATGGTTCAAAAATATGAGATTTTTAGACACTTTTAGTCTATGTTTGATATTTTGGATATTATTTATTGTAAGTATCCTAAAAAGGTGTAGAAAGCTTCTAGAATAGGGTGACATGTAGAAAGTAAGTTACTTTTCAACCACTTTTGGGAGATCTCATGCAAAGAGAAGGGCTCCCAAATTTGTGTTGTACGCGATCACAATTTTCAAATAGTAAACAACACTCTGGACGGGAAGAGGGGAGAAGGAGCAATCTGAAAGAATTTTGATCACATGTCCTAGTGTTTTACCCCATTTTGAAGCCAATGGAACCATCACATTTTTCATCTAAACAGCAAAGTAGAAGCTCGTATTTAGTGCACATTTTTGCGTATAACAGGGAGCTCCAGGAGAGATCTACTGCTTGGAGATTACTTTTGATTAGTAGCAAATATTGTCTAGATAATCCAAGAACCATTTGTCTTGGAGTTTAGCCATCAAACGATCAGCTTATGACTATTATAATAACCAAGAATACACAGGGCTGAAGTATATTTGGAGTCTCATACAAGGATTTTGTTTACCTTTTCAGGTTCTATCAATACATAGTGCTCTTGGGAGAACTACTTGGGCTTCTCCTGCCAAGAAATCATCTAAACCTATTGACATTTGGATTGTTTGAACTCTTTGTCTTGGATGTACAACAGAGTTTGCATGTAATACGTGTAGAGCCTGAATCATTGACATTTGTCTTTATCTTTTGTAAAGGCTTTGGTTGGTAGACTTGGTAGAAGGTTTTATGATTGATTCATGATGTATGGACATGTCTTGAAGAGAACCTAATTTCCAACATTCTTGGGATTCATTTGAATCTCCTGCCTATTCTTTTTCTTATCTTCTATCTCCTATTCTCTGCTTCCTTCTCTCTTAGATCGCTGATGGATACGATCTTTTGACTAAAATCCCTCTGACAACATAAGTCAAACGTCGAACTATTTGTTAATGGAGGAAGACATCAAACTTTATCTCGGGCATCATGAAGGATCAACTTTAAACATGTCTCCATAGGAGTAGCAATAGGCTTGCTATCTTCTAGGGTAGACCAGAATTTTGCAACAATATCTCTACATAATTTGTTTGATATAAAGCAATATCTCTATCACACTTCTGAAACTGAATGCCCAAATAATAATGTAGTAGATCCAAATCTGACATGTGAAAAGATAAATTCAAACCAACCTTACATTCAATAATATGTGTCTCATTAGGACTAGTGAGTAGCATGTCATCAACATAAACCATAATGATTAGAGGCACATCATTCTTATATCTAGCATATAATGGGCTATTAGTGGGACTATTCTAGAAAAAAACACAATCAAGTGTGTATGTATCTTCTTATATCAAGTCTAAGGTACTTGCTTTAGACCATACAAAGTCTTTTTCAATATGCATACTTTTTTTAAATTACATACTCTACAAAAAACCATGAGGTTGCTCATATAAATCAGCATTAAGAAGTGTAGTTTTGATGTCCAACTAATGTACATTCCAACCATTATGAGCTGCTAATACACAAATGCTATGAAATATTGTTATATGGGAACAAGTGGTAGCAAAGGTCTCATCAAAATCAATGCCCTTCTACTGAGCATAAACCTTTGTCACAAGTCTTGCTTTATAGTAATCGACAATACCATTTAACACCATATTAGGGAATATGGGAAATTCCCATAAGTTTGGGACACGTGGTCAAATCTTTGGATTTGTCATAACTTGAACACTATAACTCCAAATTGAGCGCTCTATAGCTCAATAGATTCCATTTTTCAAGCGCTTTCCAATGACAGGTCACGTCATATGGTTTTGAGAAACTTATGGGCATGCTATCCGGATGCCACATTTTTAGTATTCAAAAATTGGGAATTGGGAAATTCCCAAACTCACTAATATTGTGTTATTTGGCTTTGGTTTAACTTGTAAATCCATTTGGTATTAATGGACTTCTTGCTAGGAGGCAAATCGCCTAATAAGATTCAAATACTAGTTTTGATAATAGCATGATACTTAGATTTACATAGTAGCCATCCAATTTTTTGAATTTTGTGCCTTTTCAAAAGTCACAAGATCATCCTTATCACACAAAATAGGAACAATCAATGCATGACAATCTAATATGTAAGAGTCACTTTGAGAGCCCAAATGAGTACAATTAGCCAATGGTGCATCGAAGTTACTACCATATAATGTTTGTATCAACAATGTTCTAGATTGTTGTATCTCTACTCTCTCATCAAGAAATGCATCATTTACACCCACATCAAAATAGACTTATCTACATTATCATGAGAAACGTATGTAGGTTGAAAAATTCACTACAAGATATAGGCCTTATACCGACGTTAAAAGCGACAAAAATGCAAATAACAAAATTTGTCCCCATTGTCGCAAAAAGTGTCGTTATTGGCAATGCCATAGAACAGTCGGTATCAGCGTCGGTATTGGCATCAGTATTGGCGCTGATATTGACGCCAATACCGACGGTTTGCGACGAAAATAACGATGCCAATAACGACGCGAGCAGTAAAATTTGCGATGCTAATATCGATGGTAACAGGAAAAAAAAATTATGGCAATTAGAGCCATACAAAATAGTTTTTGCACTGTGTACAATGCGCTTGCAAACAAAAACTAAGTATACTGAAATCATAACACTGATACATGAAATAAATACATGATCGCATAATAAGTGATTGGTACAATCATGACAAGATATCACTAATACATAGAAAATGTCTATATAGATCAGGCGACCAAAAAATAAAGGTGTGTGAGCTCCAGGGATCCAAGGGCGAGCTACATAAGCTCGCCCTCCGAAAGCTCGTCGCGCCGCAAAGGAGCATCGAATGGACTCTGCAAAAAAAGAAACAACACATCAGTTCACCATACAATAATGCATTCTAATTAAACATGGTAACTACGGACAAGAAAGATGAGTGACTTACAGGGCCATCGCGTCTATACAATCGGTTGATCAATGAAGTGAGACCGTGCCTCTTTGCATATCAGGTCTCAAGGCCGGTCGGATGGCGATTTGTAATGGAGCGCTGCAAAGAAAACAAAATGCTAACTGTTAGAAACATGATTGTCAATACAAAGGATATTGCAAAAAAATAAACAAGCAAAACAAAAGAAAAACTTACAAAGTCCTCCAAATATGTCTTGTGGCCGCCACTCCCAAGATGATGGACCACTCTGGCCTCGAGTCGTGCCCTCGCCGCCTCGCGCTGCTAACTCCAACTTCCTGGAGAATCTGTAGCCTTCTCCCTCAGTCGGCGCCAGTCGTCCGCATCTAACCACTCGGGCTTTGCAGCCCCACTCTTGATTGCCTTGCGTGCGTTGGATCGTCTATGTGACATATATGCACGCATGCAATCCATCATCCAGCCCATAGAAAATCTATCTACTGAGGCTGGAACCGGAAACTCCTCATGCAAGGATGCTACTATGTAGTCCTTGCTCCCCTCCGGTATGTTCTTCCAATGATCTAAGACCTTGTGCCGAAAAACTTGTTGGCACAACTCTCTCATGCGATCCATCACCCTCCTCCCCTCATCATTCATGATGATGGCTCCTAACCTATCATCGACTAGATATCCATATCCCCTTGGAGTTTGCCTAAGATGGGTCCTCTACCATCTGTGTCCATGCTCCTGGGCATATCCAGGAGACCCCTGTGCATTCGGTGTACCGACCAAGGTAATATCTCTCAGAGTGTCACCCATAGGGGTGCCACTTGTTGCTGACGGCTGAGAAAAAGCTGGAGTAACTGGAGTAGACGTCCCCACAGGTGTGACAAATCCTGGAGGTGACGCAACTCTCCTGCTGAATGACGAGACGGAGACATCGCGTCCGTGCCTCCACAACATCCACCTGAGCCTGAGCCACGCTCCCTGGAAGGGCCACGAGAGCGAGGAGTCACACCTGTATCCCGTGTCGACCGTGGGCTCATTGCATCTGTATCTCTGCAGCATCCCCCTGACCCGGAAGCACTCCCTCCCTCTGGCCCAAGTCTGGAGCGTCGAGCTCGTTTGCTCGAAGCTGAAGCATCCGATCGCCCTGAAGTGGATCTAGCAGAGCGCCTTGACGAAGACCGAGACAGCTCCTGGTCTGCCATATCTCTGAATCTCGCGATCTGGTCTGGAGACATGCGTGTGAATATATCCTGTAACTCCTCATTGCTCATCCCTCGACTCATCCTGAAAATGTTACCTACACAGACAAAAAATGATGTTAGTATAATCAATTTAAATCATACAAAGCACAGTAATATAAATCCTTAAAAAAAATCTCACTTAAAATGCATATCTTATGTACCCTTATAAGCGATTGGTCAATGAGTTGAGTAAGTGGATGCTCCAAGTATGAAGTATCCTATGGTGCCATGTCAATCTCTTGACACAACTCCGCATACACTGGAAGGTCGATAGACATGTTACCACAAAAGGATGAGTCCACCTCATTCTCTTAGACTCCTGTATTTCCATCATTGTTAGCCGATGCTGGCTCCAAGCTTTCGGTGGCCTCCACCCCTTGCAATATCGACCTCTCTATTTGCATATTATCTTCATCTATGCTCTGAACATCGCTTTGATCATATACTCTCGCACTTCAGGGAGTTGAAGGTATAACATACCACTATCGAGGTTGTCGGGGGTTTGGATAGAAGATTACCTGTTCACAAACACATACAAGAGAGTTTAAACCATTATGACATAAACCATGTCGTAATACAATTAGCAAACAAATGAGTTCATGCACCTGTTCACAATGGGCCGGCAACACAAAGGTGTCGCGCAAATCCATCCATTTTTTTTCGGAATCTATTTCAAGAAATCTAGATGGACCTCGTCAAACTGTTGCTTCAACTCCTCCAAGTACCACTTTGAACCATTGCACATCGAATAGTATCATGGAGAAGCTACGGTAATCCACCGTAACAATACTTTGCAAGTTCCCAAAATACTCCATCTCATCCACAACTGTGTTTGGATCCGTTGCTCGTCGCCAGCTCTCTTGCTCGAACCTTGCCATGATACCATAGTCCATTGTGGAGCGCATTTTGTCAATACACTCAACGCGAAAATGCCGTCCGCGCGACCACGCTGCACTATATATTTTGTACTGTACATTGAAACACTCAAATTAGATGTCGCATATAAAATTTAGATATAACAAATCCTAAATCCCTCATCACTTTTGGACTACATCCCCTCAAGAATTCCCACTCCTCCATTGAGACCTCTGTCCCTTCCCGAGACGCTGCGGTCAAAGCTCCATGCAACCATCGTGTTGACATGAACCGCGGCATCTCATCCATGCCCTCGGGATATCGAATCGGTCGATGAAACATACTATGTTGGAATTCAGTTCGCGCTTTCTCTCGATCTTGCCTAGCGATTTGGTACTTGGCAAGCTACGTCTCCATAGAGGCATGGTGCAACATATAAAAGCGATTCACCTTCTTTTCCATTGAGGCATCCATTCTTTTTTCTACCCCATTTCCAACCACCACATCTCCAGTCAGTCTATCATCGTCCTTCAGCGACCATAGCATTTCGTTGTCTGGATCCACCGTTGGTAGCCATTGTGAAATATGCACTAGCGCCTCAGACACCAACCAACCTTCAACCATGCTACCTTCTGGCCAAGCTCGTTGTCGCACAAAGCCTTTCAGGGTTTTCATGAAGCGCTCCAAGAAGAACATCCATCGCGTATGGACACGTCCAGTAATCTCCACTTCATCTACAAGATGCACAAGAAGGTGGATTTGTATCGTGAGCATGTTGGTGGGCAGGTATTTCTCAAAGAGACAAACCGTCTCCACTGGTCCCCACCTTGCGAATTCAATAGAGGATGTCTTAATCTCTTTCTGTGAGATCCATTGCACCAAAGTCGACAACCTATAAATGGCCTCGCGTATTTCTGGAGTAAGACATCCTGCGATCGCGATCGGTAGTACAAACTGCCACAAATGAGAAAGCATTATGAATAATGGCTACACTCTAAATAGCAAAATGCGCACGCCAATTACAATCCATTCGTAGTACAAACTTGACATATCTTATGCCAGCCATGGGATTTTAGCCCTAATAATTGGTCATCTTTAGAAAATGCAAACCTGAGAGAACGCATCATACCCGTCAGAGTGCAGATAGACTTGACTACTTGCTTCACAATGCGCTCTTATTTAGTGGATAAAACCCAAGGAGCGCGAGGTAGCTGCATGCAACCATCAGCACTCGACTGCGGCCAAAGCGCCTCCATCTTACCTACCTCCTTCAAATCCATTCGTGCCCCTATAGTGTCTCTTTTTCCTATGATGTGGTCCCATAGCAAGCTGCCCACATTCTTGAAAATATGCATGGGATCCAACAAGTGGTTGACCTGTAAGTGGGTCCAATATGGCAACTCGTAGAAAACTGAGAACCGCCGCATTCTGTTTGGATGTGATTCTGCATGGACCATTTTCAGCTCGTACCAGCTTGCGGCGTTCATACATGTTGGAGGTCATCCAAGAAAACCTTCCCTGAGTTCATGATCCTCTGGTAAGAAAGTAGCGTGTCCTTGATATACCATCTTCTTTATGGTTCGTGACCTTCCCTGAGTTCATGATCCTCTGGCAAGAAAGCAACGTGTCCTTGATATACCATCTTCTTCATGGTTCGTGACCTTCGGGAGTCTAACTATGGCCCGCACAATGGACATGCATGATAACCTGAGGTAACCAGACCTGTTCCAACACCACGACCCAGTGAATACTTGCTTGAACGAGATAAAATATAGATATTACCAACGAGAACGGAGGCCTGTTCACCTGAGCACTCTCCAAATCCCGGAAAGTCATGCATCATCCACATGAGAATGGCTCGAATATTGGCTGACCGCCGACCATCGCGCCTGCTCATATCTTGCACGGTGACCCCCTTCCACAAAATCTTAAGCTCATCGACTAATGGACGAAGATACACGTCCATATTTTTGACTTTGTAGCAACCGGGGACGAGTAAGCTAAGGATGAGATGTCCTTTCTTCATAGAAAGCCATGGAGGGATATTGTAGTTGACAAGGACTATAGGCCACACACTATAAGAAGTTGAGCGCAGACAGAATGGGTTCATGCCATCCATTGCAAGACCGAGTCGAAGATTCCTTGGCTCTCGCCTGGGAAGGTAGAGTCAATGTGGCTCCATGCACGTGAATCTGCTGATATTCTTTGAACTCCATCCATGGACCTATTCTGCGCATGCCACATTGTCAAGCTCGCCATGCCGGACGTATGAAATATATGGTTTATGCAGGGGATAAGTGGAAAGTGTCTGAGAATTTTTTGAGGGATGGTTTGCCCTTGCAAGTCATGTCGATACATGTGAGTACCACACTTTAGACATGTCTCCATAGTCTCGTATTCTTCTCGAAACAGTATGCAATCATTGATACATGCATGGATGTTGTTGTAGTCCATGCCAAGCTTTCGTAAAACATATCGTGCATCATCACGAGACTCAGGCATGGTATTTGCAGGTGGTAATATATGATATTTCAAGAACCTGAAAAAAATCATAAATACCTTGAAAAAACACAAATGTTTTTAATAATAGTGCAAAAAAAAAAACAACGAAGCAGATGTACAAGGTACCTGAACAACTCGGTCACACTCATATCGCTCCACCTGTATTTTGCTTGCACACGTAAGAGTGTAAACAGTGTCTTCAAGCGAGATACTCGGCACCCATCATATAATGGTATGGATGCTTCCTCTCTAAGCAGATCAGAAATCTCGACATCCATGGGAATCAATGAATCGATCATTGCCTCCATCGCATGCTCCAAGATTGTAGGTAGGTCTGGAAGGTTACCTGTCTCCTCTGGCATTGACGGTATAGATTGGCCTTGCAAGTGGTGGATTGGCTCATGCACTCCATCCATCGCATGCCCACGAACTCTTCTAATTGGCTGCAAAGGGTGCACTCCTCCTTGGGACGAGACATCACCTCCCTAGATAGAAAATTTGCCAGCGAGATCCAATCTTATTGTATATGGTGTTCAATTAGCTTGTGAGTACAATGCATGATTGATATTAACTTTTCTTACCGTTTGCTGAAAATCCACAATCGCCTGATCAATGATCATAGATTGAAACTCGCCAAATAATCATACGTGTTCTGTAGACAATCAGCGTTTTCATCTAATTGCCAGCTTGCATTGAGAGCAAGGACATGGGACACGCTAATTAAGATACGCCTCGTGATCTTGAACAACAAGACCTTCATCGTTTTCCATTTTGTCTACGTTACAACAAACAATTTGTTTTTGTTATCATTCTTTTTTTTCCTTAAATTGTTATCCTCTCCTTCTATCTCTCTCTTTTTCTATGACCACGACCACGACCACGACCACGACCACGACCACGACCATGACCACGACCACGACCACGACCATGACCACGACCATGACCACGACCACGACTACGACGACGACGAGGACCACCACCACCACCACGACTACGACTACGACGATGACTACGACCACGACTACGACTACGACTACGACCATGGCTACGACCACAACCACGACCATAACCACGACTACGACTACAACTACGACGACCACAACCACGACCCACGACCACGACCACGACTACGACGACCACGACTACGACTACGACCATGACTATGACCATGACCACGACCACGACTACGAATACAACTACGACCATGACCACGACCACGACTATGACGACCATTACTATGACCACGACCACGACCACGACCACCACGACCACGACCACGACTATGACTACGACTGTGATTATGACGACGACTACGGCTACAACTATGACTATGACTACGACCACGGCTATGACCATAACCACGACTACGACTACGACGATCACGACATGACTACGACCACGACCATGACTACGACAACCACAACCATGACTACGACCATGACCACGACCACCACGACCACGACTACGAATATGACTACGACTACGACCACGACCACGACCACGACGACCACGACCACGACCACGATCATGATGACCATGACTATGGGTAGGTTGCACTCATTAAGAATAGGATTGGCGATTCACCTCATCTTCTCTCCATCATCAATAGAATTCTCCTTTACCATTTACAACTCACCCATCTTCTCTCCACACTATTGCACACTACAATCTCTATGAGGGCATGAGATTGGGATCTCCACAGATACCAAAGCGCATGATCTCTAGCTTGATGGTTGCATATATACTACTACTACTCATGGAATAAACCTTAAAATAGTTATTATGCTCAAATATATGAGGGTTAGAGCATAAATTTGTTCCTAAGACTATTTTAAGGAAGAAAGAGGATTAATGATAAAAGAGTGTCCTTTCTTAAGTGATTTTATATTATATTTATTAATTAAAATTGATAGTTGAAGATGAGTTTCCTAAGAGATCTTGTGGTGATGCTATTTTAGTTTTGCGAAGCATATATATGAATGATGTTGTTTTAGTTTTCTATATTTGTCTTTTTAAGAAGAGATTGATTTTTATGGAATATCCAAAGTTATTTTTGGGATTACGTTATGAAAAATGAATGTTTTTCATACTGATAGGCTAATTGCCTTCGTTGTATATTTGCGTGGTGGAAGCTAGGACAAGCCCCATGTATGAGAGGTCTCTTTGCAAGAAGAACATTATACTAGGAGGCACAAGTATGCTAGGGCTCTCTAGCCATATATCCCTTAGGTTTGTTGAGGATCGGCCTAACCCCTATGAGCCTAGGATGAGCTTATTGTAAGGTCCTATTTACTTTTCTCTCTTTCTCTCTCTCTCTCTCTCATTTCCTCTCCCTCCCTCACCCTGACCCTCTCTTTCTCTCTTTCCCTATTAGGTTTAATGATTTTTCTCTCTCCTCTCTCTCTCATATTTCTTGTTCTCTCTCCTCTCCATCTCTCATTTCCCTTTCTCTTTTTCTCTCCCTCTCTCATTTCCTCTCCCTCTCTCACCCTCACCCTCTCTTTCTCTCTTTCTCTATTAGGTTTAATGATTTTTTTCTCTTTTTCTCTCTCCTCTCCCTCTCTTATTTTTTTCTCTCTCCTCACCCTCTCTCATTTTCCTTTCTCTCTTTCTCCCCCTCTCTCATTTCCTCTCCCTCCCTCACCTTGACCCTCTCTTTCTCTCTTTCCCTATTAGGTTTAATGATTTTTTCCTTTTTCTCTCTCCTCTCTCATTTCTTTTTCTCTCTCCTCTCCCTCTCTCATTTCCCTTTCTCTCTTTCTCTCCCTCTCTCATTTCCTCTCCCTCCCTCCCTCACCATGACCCTCTCTTTCTCTCTTTTCCTATTAGGTTTAATGAATTTTCTCTATTTTTCTCTCTCCTCTCTCTCTCTCTCTCATTGTTTTTCTCTCTCATCTCCCTCTCTCATTTACCTTTCTCTCTTTCTCTCCCTCTCTCATTTCCTCTCCCTCCCTCACCCTAACCCTCTCTTTCTCTCTTTCTCTATATTAGATTTAATGATTTTTTTCTCTTTTTCTCTCTCCTCTCCCTCTCTCATTTCCCTTTCTCTCTTTCTCTCCCTCTCTCATTTCCTCTCCCTCCCTCACCCTGACCCTCTTTTTCTCTCTTTTCCCATTAGGTTTAATGATCTTTCTCTCTCCTCTCTCTTATTTCTTTTTCTCTCTTCCTCTCCCTCTCTCGTTTCCTCTCCCTCCCTCGCGCTCACCCTCACCCACACCCTCTCTTTCTCTCTTTTCCTATTATGTTTAACATCTTATCTCTTTTTCTCTCTCCTCTCATTCTCTCTTTTTTCTCTCTCCTCTCCCTCTCTCATTTCCTTTTGCTCTCTTCCTCCTTCTCTCATTTCTTCTCCCTCCCTCTCCCTCTCCCTCTCCCTCTCTCTCTCCCTCCCTCTCTTATTTCCTCTCCCTCTCTCATTTTCCTATTATGTTTAATGTCTCCCTCTCTCTCTCTCTCATTTCCTCTCCCTCCCTCTCCCTCTCCCTCTCTTTTTCTCTCTCTCCCTCCCTCTCCCTCTCATTTCCTCTCCCTCCCTCTCCCTCTCCCTCTCCCTCTCCCTCTCTTTCTCTCTCATTTCCTCTCCCTCTCTCATTATACACAAATTATACAAAAAATAAATAAAAAAGAGAGAGAATACACTCTCCCTCCTCGTTCTCTCATTTCATCCCCCTCCCTCTTCCAATTCCTCCCTCTCCCTCTCCCTCTCCCTCTCTTTCTCTCTCTCTCCCTCCCTCTCCCTCTCTCATTTCCTCCCTCTCCCTCTCTTTCTCTCTCTCTCTCTCCCTCCCCCTCCCTCTCCCATTTCCTCCGTCTCCCTCTCCCTCTCTCTCATTTCCTCTCCCTCTCTCAATATATATACACAATTTATATAAAAAAAAGTAAAAGAGAGAGAGAATGCACTCTCCCTCCCTCTCCCTCTCTCATTTCCTCCCCCTCCCTCTCCCTCTCCCTCTCCCTCTCCCTCTCCCTCTCCCTCCCCCTCTCTTTCTCTTTCTCTTTCTCTCCCTCTCCCTCTCTTTCTCTTTCTCTCCCTCCCTCCCCCTCTCTCATTTCCTCCCCCTCCCTCTCCCTCTCTTTCTCTTTCTCTTTCTCTTTCTCTTTCTCTCCCCCTCTCTTTCTCTTTCTCTCTCAATTCTTCTCCCTCTCTCAATATACACAAATTAAACCCTAAACAAGTAAAAGAGAGAGAGAATGGACTCACCGTAAAGATTTGGCGAGGGTTTGGTGGCTCCTCTTCGCGACAGTGGCTCCTCCTCTCCTTCGCGAATGGCGGCGGGCGGCAAGCCTTCTTCCTCTCCCTCTCTCACCCTCTATGCAAAACGATCGCTCTCTCTCTCGCTCTCCCTCTCGAAATGTCTCACGAATGTGCGAAATGAAACACGCTCGGGTTTCGGCCCTCTTTTTTTTCCCTGTGGGGCGTCGCTATTTGCATCGCAAATGCGACGCTAATAGCGACGCCGCTATTCCTACGTCGCTACCCGCTGTCGCTATACCTACGTTTCCTTGTAGTGATTGTCTCATTCGGTGTTGCATGTGACAATGCACCTTTGAAAAGAGGCAAAAAAGTGTCATAGATACCTTGTGAGCATACATTCATTTGTTTTGTAAATAAAAGTAAATTCTAAACAATGTCTTCCATTAATACAACATCATGAATGACCAATATATGCTTACTTTGTGGATTGTATAAATTATAATCATTACTTTCATTATTGTATCCAATAAAATAACATTTTATAGCCTTGTCATCCAATTTCTTATGTTGTTGCACTAGTACCAAAATATAAGCCAACCAACCAAAAACATGAAAGAAAGCTAGAGCAGCTTTTTACCATGCCAAGCCTCATATGGAGTGATACACTCCAAAACCTTAGTGGGACACTTATAAAGTACATAAGCTATATATAAAATAGCTTCAAGCTAAAGATTATGTGGCAAAACTTGACTCTTAATCATACATTATGCCATCTCCATGGGCGATCTATTTTCCTCTCAACTACATCATTTTATTGTAGTGTATATATCATTGTATATTGGTATTTTATCCCATGGTTAGCTAGATATGCATTAAATTCCTTTGATGTGTAAAATTTCCCCTGGATCTGAACAGAGAGTGCCTACTTTACACCTTGATAAATTTTCAAAAATGCTAAAAAATTTCTTGAAGAACAACCCTTTGGACTTATCTTTTAAGCCACATAAAGAGAGATTCTAAAATGTACATATGTCATTAACAAACTTCACAATCTAGACAAACTTGGCAAATGCAAAAATTGGCAAAATTTTCTTTTTAATCTTTAGTATATGCAACATATCTATAAGTGTAAAAAAATTACATTAATAGTAGCTAGCACTATTTTTCCAACTCATTTGAAATTATAAGTGGAGTTATTGGCATATGCCATAGTATTGCTCTTAGGGGTGAGCTCAAGAGTAGTGAAGAGATTTCCTAGAAAAGTAATATACTTCATGGCACCATTGTCAAAGTACCATACAACTAAATCCACAACAGACATGCAAGAATCATGTAAAGAAGGGTCATAACTACATTGTGTGCCAAATGTCCATTTTGTATCCAATAGAACATCTCTAGATTGTGACTAAGGAGCAGAGGCATATGTAAAAATCATACTACCCTATATCTTCTTAGCCTCTTTCAGAATCAACTTAAAACCATCTTTTATAACATTATCTTTTGCATTACAATACCTGCAAAACATGTGACTCTTCTTTTTCTTCTCATCCTTATTAGCCTTCTTTGTTTGAGTAGTAACATTTGCAAATTTTTGCTTACTAACAGAAGAGGAAGCTTTACCTTTACCTTTTTGACTAGCTACAAAAGCTTGGTTTGGAATACACATAGTGGACCTAACATAGGGGAGTTTTAATGTCTTAAAAATGCCTTTTAGGATGATGTAGAGAGAGAGTGCTCTATAACAATAGAAGTAAGGCCTTTGTTACACAAATTCTATTTTTGAAAAATCAAAAAAATATTTTCTAAAGAGATATAAAGATTTATAGTTATACATTTTTACTTAGAGTACTGGCTTTTTATCCCTTATGCTATAATTCTAGTAGTCTTTATATTAATGACATAGAAACTCATTCGCTTCATATTACTGACATGATTGTAAATCTAAATTCAAATCACAAAAAGTTAGGTGCTTCAGACTTCTAGCTTATCTTTTTTCCTCCTTATTTGGGTTTTTCTCCTCCCTCTGTGTGTGTGTGTGTGTGTGTGTGTGTGTGTGTGTGTCTCCCCTTTCTCTCTCTCTGTCACCATGGATGGAGAAATTTAATGTTCAACAAGGTGCCTAAGCTCTTGGACCACATTTGTACTAGTGTTTAATTAATTTTAAAATGATGAAAAATAGATTCATATTTGATTCAACTTCTTTAATGACAAACATTTGTGTTAAAAAGTTTTGCAAATATCAAAGAGGAGAAGAAGAATATACAATATGAAGATATTGAAGCAAATCTATTTGCTTTCATCATAATTGGCATCATTTTTAGGACTCCTTTAGGCTTTCTTTGATCCTTTGTTGCCATAGAGGCATGGAGAATATGTCTTTAATTTGTTATGGGTTTGGAAATATATTCTTCCTTGTCCATTTTCACTCTTGTGTCTTTGGTAAACATTCTTTTTAATATCTTTTTAAACCTTGTTCTTGCCTTGACAATCATTCTCTTGTTGTGGTTAGGTACAATTGATAACCATATGCTTCGATAGAAAAAATAAAAAAGTGTAAATTATTTTGTAGGTAGCAAAAATTCAAATGATGAGAGAAGCCTTAAAACATTGCACTTACACCTTGACATTTCAATGGGATTCCTTCAAAGAATTAATGAAATAACAGTACTTGACTTAGAAAGTTTTGGTGGCTTTAAGGCTTGATGAATCCTCTAATATAGTTATCTAGGATTATAATTTATCTCTTAGTAGTTGATTTGTTCCTTACCATGCTAACAATGATTTATAAAACAATTTAAAAATGTTGTAAGGTCTTCCTAGATCCATTTTCATTAATTCCTTTGCAAATATCCAATGCCAATGATGGAAAAAAAACTTGGATCTATGGTATCCCATTTTCATTTTGCAAGTTTGGATACATACAAAAAAAACTAAAATTTGGTGACTTTGACCCCAAAATTGAGCTCTATAGGCCCAAAGACCTTAACAACGACTACAAACATGACCTATTTGAGCTCTAGATAAAGTTTCAAAGGTGCAATCTTACATTGTGTCCCATCAAAAGTGAGATACTAAAAAAAGAAGAAAAAGTGGCGCAAGCTACCATATTTGTGTTTCATAAGACAATGGTGAAGAAGGACAATATGGCTTATGAAACGCGACATACTAAAGAACCAAAAGTGATGCAAGCTACCATATTCATATTTTATAGATAGTGGTAAAGAAGGACAACGTGTCTTATGAAACATGAAATACTAAAGAAGCAAAAGTGTTGCAAGCTCCACCATATTTGCATTTCATAAGACAGTGGTAAAGAAGGGCACAAAAACTAGATGCTTCAACCCTATAGTGTGTCTTATGAAAAGTGAAATACAAAGAGGAAAAAAGTAGTATAAGCTATCATATTCGCATTCATAAGACAATGGTGAAGACTGGTGCAAAATTAAAAGATAATGGTGAAAAAGGATACAAAATTAGATGCTTCAGTCCTACGGTGTGTCTCATGAAAAGCAAAGTACTAATAAGAAAAAGTACTACAAGACATCATATTTGTGTTTCATAAGACAATGGTAAAGAAGGGCACAAGATTATATGCGTCAGCCCCCCTTGGCTTTAGAAACATGTTTTTTTAGCCCATAGCATGCATAGACACTCAAAGATTGTGTTTCTCAAGACAACTAGTTGATAATTATCAATCTCACCAGTAGCTATCCATTTTTTTAGAAAATAAGCCTTGCAAGGATTGAAACCTCCATATTCAACATCAAAGTTCCATAAAAGATTGGGAGATGGAAATTAGACCTAGAGATTTTGGCTTGTCCTAGTGGTTGATATTAGAGTTCAATAAAAGATTGGGAGATGGAGATTAGACCTAGAGATTTTGGCTTGTACCAGTGGTTGATATCTTCCAAGAGGTATGCACTTGCCAAAACTAGATTTCTTGTGAAAAACAGGCTTGGAATGCAATGAACTATGTCCTTGTAAATGTCTTATTTGAAATATGGAGTATAGGGCTTCTCAAAAGTGGTCAATAGCCTTGGATTAAAAAAAAGATCATTTTTTATAAAAGATGTACACTTTTCAAGGCCAAAACAACTCTTATCTTTTCTTTTTTGGAGTCCCTTTGTAAACCCTTCTTTTCATTCTTAGCTCATTTCTTCAAACACTCAAACAATATAATTGCATACACACAGTTAAGACCTTGAATATATAGGTAAGATATCCTCTCTCAAATGTGCCTATTTGTTCCTTTTAGATATTATGAAATAAAGCATATGTAGTTTTTAGATAGATTAGGATAAATATTTACATATTGAACTATAAAAAGATGTGTTTTGTTACAGTGTATATTTGAAACTAATGTTGAGAAATTTCTCATGCAATTATTTTTTGAAATTTTTAGATTGAAATGAAAACTTGGTTAATAATGAAATACAAGCTATAATTATCCCAATTAATAGTGTAGATTTATATTACGTATGTCTTGTAATAAGATTTGATTCATTTAATACTTGAAATCTAGTTTTTCTCCCTTGTCTTATGAAATGCGATTTTAGTTCATGACTCTATAGTTTGTCTCCAAGAAATTCATGTTTTTTACAACAGTCTAACTTTTTCTCCCTTGTATTATGAAATGCCATTTTAGTTCATGACTACGTAGTCTATCTCTAAGAAAATTGTGTTTCTTACAAACAGTTTTTTTTCCCTTGACTTATGAAATGCGATTTTAGTTCATGACTCTATAGTCTATCTCCAAGAAATTCGTGTTTCTTACAATAGGCTTACGTTTTGTATGGGATTTTGTTTTGGATAGAGACAAAGCATGTGTAAATATTTGTGATAAAAAGTAACAAAAAAGAGGCTATCCTCTAAAGGAATAAATTGATTGACAAGACAAGTAATTATATGTTTTTTAACTTTCTTCGCAAAGAAATAAATTCATCCAAGTTCAAGGATATTAAGGCAATATTGAATGTTACTTGATTTGATTCATTTAATACTTGAAATCTAGTTTTTTTTCCCTTGTTTTATGAAATGCAATTTTAGTTTATGACTTTATAGTTTGTCTTCAAGAAATTCACATTTCTTACAATAGTCTAACTTTTTCTCCCTTGTCTTATAAAATGCAATTTTAGTTCATGACTCTGTAGTCTATTCCAAGACATTCACATTTCATACAAAGAGTCTAACTTTTTCTCTCTTATCTTGTAGAATGTGATTTTAGTTCATGACTCTATAATCTATCTCTAAGAAATTCACATTTATTACAATAGTCTTACCTTTTGTATGGGTTTTTGTTTCTCGAAAAGACAATGCACATGTAAGGATTTGTGATAAAATTTGACAAAAAGGAGGCTATCTTTTGAAGGAATGATAAGGATATCAAGGCAATGTTGAAAGTTCCTTTCAACGTTCAAGATCTTGTGGAGGATCTTACTAACAAGATTTAATTATTATGAAAGATTATATTATATATGTATAGATCCTTACAATTGATAGTTATGTGCATTACACTAATTCACTAACTAGTGCTCTCAAGAGAACTCTTATTTCCATGTAGAACCTCAGTAATGTGAGAAGTTCAATTTCAAAATATGTTGGAAATCAAATGAATGTATCTTTTCTTGAAAAAGTAGGAAATTTATCTAAGTTCAAGTACATCAAGGTAAGGTTGAATGTTCCTTTCAACCTTCACGAGCTTCTAGAGGATCCTACTATTGACAAGCCACAAGTTTATAGGGAAGATTATACTAGGTGTATAGAGAGTCCTATAATTGACAATTATGTGCATTACGTTGGCTCAAGTAACCAATGCTTCCAATACAAATTTTATTATTGGGTGGAATCTCATTGAAAGTAAGTTAACCTTTATCAAATATTGTGTCCATGGATATGCTAACTAGCACAAATTTGGCATGTGGAATTAGCCAAATCTAAATATTATCCAAAATGTGAAATTGTTATATCATGAGAAAGCTCTTCAAACAAGGAATATTGATGTATAATTTCAAAACCATTATGATTTGATTTGTAAATTTTATCATACACCTATTTTTTAAATATGTTAATGCTAATAAACACAAAAAGCATAATGGGTTAACTTCTTGTTACCATGCAATATCTCATCTCTATGTTTTGTTAGTAAGTGAGTCTTCAATCTTAGAACGTCTTTCTCTATAACAAGATTGAGTTATATCCTAAAGAAAAAGTATAACCATTGCTAATACAGCGCATCAATGAAGAGCTATTGTAGAAAGGAGATGTGCTATTGTTTATGGAAGCTTTAGGATATAACCTTCCATCCAAGCAAAGGTCAAGTATTTTTTTCTTCAAATCTTCATACGTACTGGACTCTAAAATAGTTGAGTTTTGCTCTTTTTATGATTGGTTCATACTCATATTCTAACTATATACAAAGATAATAATGAAAGTTTTTACCACAAATGTAAAGTTTACTAGATGATTGATCTATAGATAAGGATGTGATTGAAGATCAATATTCGAAAGCCATCTAAATTCAAAAAAGAAGAAGAATAGGGAAGAAACTAGCAAGAAGACGGATAAAAAAATAAGGAAATGATAATAAAAGGAGACAATAATTTTTTAAAAAAAAATCAAACTGAGTATTCATTGTCACTTTTATGATAAAAGGTCAGATCATTATTGGGCCAATCCACCTATAATCTTTGTGGAGGCCCAGATTTCTAAATTTGATGTAGGCCACAAGAATGCTATGATAATGATATTTTACGATTTTAGATATGCTTATTCATAAAAAAATATAGATTTTAAAATAACCAAAAAATAATTCTTTAATTCCCAAATATTTTCTCTCTCTAGGATCTCTTACATTGCATTTTTGAGACCTCAAAACTCTGCTAATGGTTTCCTAGATTATTCTTCTTGTGATAAAACAAAAATCAACTCATCAAACAACAAAGCATTCGTATTGCCTTTCATCATCCAATGAAGAGTAGATTTGATAAGAATTAGGAAGACAATTGAGAATAATTTGTATAAGTGGATTGTCTAGCAAAATCTCATCTGCAATAACAACTACTCCTTAACATATTTTATCTTTGTCAAAAAACCATCCATGGAGTCACCTTCATCCATATATTCACTTTCTAATTGCTTACATAGATAAGCAATACATGCCACCCATTGTACATTTAATAGACAATGCAATTAAAGCATGAGCCTCTACAACTTTGCCATCCCAACAAATCTCCTATAGAGTAGGTAGTGTGATATTGTATCAACTGAAGGAAAACTAAAATCTAAAATATTGTCAACAATATGCCTCTTTTTGTTGCTTCTAACACATCACTAGGTCATCTTTTGATTCCATATACAATGTTCCAAAGCCCCTTTGCAACCAATACATGATGCACCATATAAGCCCATAGTAGATAGCTGGTTTCATACAACTTGTCCTCAATAGCCAATATATAGGATAATCATTGTTTCTAGACATGGCCATTGATTGTACTTGATGAAAAAGTTGCATATATAGAGAAAAACATGCACAAAAAACTTTGTTCTATATAGCATAGTATTAGGGAGACTGTAATGGTTCTTATCTATAGAAATGACTGATGCTAAAATTTTTGTATAAGAGGAAGAAATAGCGTGGGTAGTACTAGTAGTAGCGTAAATGGATGTGTTGAGTGTTGAAATGACTTGTTTTTTGGCTGATTTTTGTTGTTTTTGAGAGCTGAATGGTTGATTTTATGGGATGATTGGTTGATTTAGAAGTGGATTGAGAGTGTTTTGGATGATATTGATTGTGTTTTGGAAGTTCATGATGTTTGTTGATGGTTCTGTGATGTTCTGATAGGTTCTGTATACCTTCTATTTTGTTCTGTTTTGGTCTGTTTTGTTCTGATTGTCTTCTGTAAGGAGGGATGAAGTATTGATTGATGAAGAATGAGATATTGTGAAAGCTTATTGAATGGTTTGTGAGAGTTTGAAATGGTTTGAGAGTGAGTTATGAGGTTTTGATGACCTTCTGTAACCTTCTGTAGGTCTTCTGTAGAGCTTCTGCTTCTGTTCTGTTTCTGTTCTGGTACTGTTCTGTGACTGTTCTGTATGCTTCTGTAAGTGTTCTGTGGAATGTATGTGTGACTTTGGGAAAGTTTTCTAGCCTTGGAAAGAGGTGAATACAAGTGCAAAAGAGCTGAAAGAAGTGGAAGAAGTAGCTGCTGAAGACTCAAGAGAAGACTAGAGTGAAGTGACAGTAGTGAGCTATGAAAAGACACTGTAGTGGCCCTGGTGACTCTTCATATCAGACATACCTCTTGGGAGGGGTATCCACGACCTAAGAGTGATTATTGAGTGTAATTTTGAGAGATTGTAGTGAGGATATGATGTATTATTGATGGAGTGAGAGAGAGAGAGTCAGGGATAGCCAATTCTACTCAAACAGAGTGATTGTATATGAGAGATTGAGAGAGAAGACTATGAAGATATTGAAGATGAATACTATGTGATGTATTTCCATTCAAAGATGGTGTACTTCTTTGCTTTCTTTGTTCTATTGATGGATTTTGTGAAGATGTTGAAGAATATGGTTGATTCTATTAAAAACCGTGGGAGATTTACATGATGCTGCATGAAGATTTGTTGTGCCTGGTGTTCTTTTCTTCATTGTGATCATATGAAACATGATAAACAAGCTTGTTGATGTTACAAGATATATTTTCTTGCAAGAGAATTCCCTTTTCCTTGGTGTTCCTCTTGGGGCTCCATGTTTTTGGTGCGCAGCCGGGGAACACTTGCCAACAACAAGCACCAAAAGAGGCTGAAAATGAAGAAAATGGCATTGTCAAGAATAGAAGAATTCAATGGATGTTTGTAAAGTTCCTTCTTCCACTGAAGAGTTGGAATCCCTCATAATCAAAGCCACTTTCCACAAGAAGTTCATCCCACAATGGCGGAAACACATCACCATCATGATGCATGCTCTATGTGGTGGACAGTTTCCTCTTCCTATTGAAGCAGCAGAAACTTGCATCTTGGTGGCAAACTGTTTGGGAACAAACTGAAGAGCAGAAACAGAGAGGATGACCATCCATGGAAGATTTGGCATTCATTGAGAAGTTTCCAGACAACATCAAGTGGGAGATTGTGAAGAAGCTTCAGGAGTCTTGGTCTGTAGAGGTTCACAGGGACAAGAAGGAAAAGAGTTGGAATTTGTTCGTGGATGCTCAACAGCAAGATACATGGGATGCTTGGTGTACTGATAATCTTCTGTTTGTTCAATTAGCAACCCACTGGAAGTTGGTAGATAGAGTGTTTTTCACAACATACACTATTGAAACCATCAGAAGCTGGCATTACTATGATGATGGCACCACCACAATGCTCAGACGTATGCATTTTGACACCTTCAGAACCGAATACCTTCCCCTGTGTAGTGGCATGAAAGCAAAATTCAGGGACGTTGAAAAGAAAGAAGTAGAAGAAATGTTGGCAAGAGAGTCCTACAGAGACTGAGGCCTTCTGTTAACCCTCTGTGGAGCACTAACAACATAGTGGAGCCACACCCCTGATGAATGACGCAATAAAGAGGCAAGCGTTAGAACGAGTCCAGAGGTACGTGAGAAGAGAGAAAGCAAGAATCAGAGCCGAGAGCGAGCTCGCAGCAGAAGCCGCCTTTGACACCCTTGCGGAACTCTTTACAGAAGTCCCAATGGCACATCAAGCCCTTCCTCCTCCTGCTGGAGGTCCACTTCCAAGCCAGATCCGTCCTGGAAATATTGATGATAGACCAGCGAATGTAGTTCCATTGCCAGTTTTTAAGGGAGAGTACAATGAAGACCCCGATCTTCATGTAGCAGAGTTTATGGTAGCATGTGTGGCTAACAATGCCAGAACCCCTGAGCATTGGTTGGCAATATTCCCCGCCACTTTCAAGGGTGCGGCGTTTCAGTGGTATGAGAGACAAGCAGCAGGAACTTTTGGCACATGGGACGACCTGAAGTTGGCCTTCCTCACTAAATTCAGGCGTGAAGGTTTTGAAGAGCGGATGAGAGAGGAATTTATGAACCTAAGTCAGTCCTCTGGAGAAAGAGTAGAAGCCTATGTCTCACGAATGGAATCCATCCTGAAGAGATGGACTAACCATAATCTAGATGATGGCATTCAGAAGGGGGTGTTTCTCAGAGGATTACAACCAGAAGTCCGTAAGTTTGTGGAGCTGCAAAGACCAGCCACACTGCAAGCTGCAACAGAAGGAGCAAGACTGTACGATGAAGTGGAAGCTCGATTAGCGATGAATACAGGAAGAGGAGTCCTACCTCCTCTGGTGCCAGGAATGATGTACCCACCTAATGCAGTCCCTGGGACTGTTCCCTATCCCTACCAACAGATGCCCCCGGTATCACAGTACAGTGCACCAAATCCACAGTGGCCACAATCCATGCCTCAAATGATGGCTCAACCATAACAACAATGGTCCCAACCAATTTCCTCAATGCCAAATCAGCAGCAACAATGGAATCCTACCAACTGGAGCCAACAGCCAACAATTCAAACAGGAGCTCTGAATCAGAACCAGAACAGAGACCCCTCTGTACCAGCCCAACCCGTTTATGCAGTAATTACAGAGACTCCTCAAAACCCTCCTGCCAGTACGTCCGGAGGAGAAAGCTTGAAGGATTATTTATCCAACTCAGTTGCAAACATTAAAAAGGAGTTGATGGATGTGATTACAGAACAACTACAGACGTTGAAAGTGAATACCGCAAGCATATCCAATGTTGCGGGAGCAGGAAGAGATGTGATGCAGTCAAATACTTGGTGTGGTAAGTGTCATCAAGCAGGCCATTTAGCCACTGAATGTACACGAAAACCAACCATTCCTGGGGCCTTCTGTTCCTACTGTTTGCGGAAGAACCATACAGAGGACATTTGCTCTCTGAAGGAGATGCATGATAGGAGAAGGAAGGAAGAAGACGCAAGATTTAACTTGCTGGAATCCAAAATGACAACACAAGATATTTGACCCAAGCCTAGAGAGTTTGGTCCTAATTTCGGACCTAGAAGATTTCCTTCTCAGAGTTACAGAGGAAGACAGTCTTGCGGTGGTCAGACATCAGAAGTGGAGTGTTACAGATACGGAGAAAAGGGACACATCTCACCAAATTGTCCAAATCCTCGAAGGTCAGTGGATTACAAGCCCTTATGCAGTCGATGCAAAGGAGAATGCCACACTGCAAAAGACTGTCCAAGCCCAGCACCAGTGAAAAACAGTGCTACTGATAGTCCGTCCAAGGCCCAAGAGCCTACCTCCAATTTGGTAGAATTGGAAGTTGCTGCCATCACGCGTGCAAAGCAGAAGGAACCACCTATCCAGAAAGAAAATAACCCCCCGGCCAGAACAGTGAAGTTCAATCTTCCACCAGAAGAACAGAACAGAACAGAGCCTAACAGTGCCGTACAGAGCCCTACAGTGCCACAGAGAGTTACAGAGACAGTTACAGAGACAGGACCAGGGGTCCAGGATATAGAAGAGGGAAGTGCCACAAGTGGCAGAAGAAGTTCCTGTAATTCCTCTGATGGAAGAAAGAGGGAAAATGAAAATGGGTGTTGCTCCATTCCCTAACCGGTTAGAGAAGCCAGTGGATCCTATTAAGGAATACGATCTAGTTAGAGATCTAGATACCTTTAGACCAAACCTCACATTTCGACAATTATTGATGTTGTCTCCCAGTTGCCGGAAAAGATTCAAAAGTATACTGACAAAAAGACGTGGTTTAAGGATTGCTCCCTCAACAGTGACAAAGTCCAACAAGGCTCCAGAGCCTGTAAAAGAAGTGGATGTGGCTAATGCTTTTCTAGATCCGGGTACTCCAGAGACTGGCGTATGGATAGAAGGTTGCTTTATTTCAAATGCACTGATTGATGGTGGTTCATCAGTGAACATTATGATGGATGTGACAATGAAGGATCTAGGCCTACAAGGTGTGCAACCAACCCAATGGCTCATCAGACTAGCGGATCGGAGTAGAATCAAGCCTTTGGGCATTCTTCCATATGTGAAGACTACTGTGGCTGGAAAAGATTATTGGCTGACCTATTTGGTGGTGAAGCCAAACTCTTATGGTACATCCTATCCTCTGTTACTAGGCAGACCATGGCTTTTTGAAGCCCGAGCAAGGACGGATTGGTTTAAAGGAACTTTGACCTTGGGCAGAGGACCCAACAAAGTGGTGCTGAAACTGTATGGTTCTCAAAAAGGACATGGATCCACCTCCTTGGAATTATCTTCTGATTCCCCTAACGAGGCTACAGATGGAACATCAGCAGACGAAGATGCTGTCAAACAGATCCTTCCCAAGAAAACAGTGGTGCATTCCTTAACAGTGGATACTGTAAGCCGACTTCCAAAAGATGCAAAGCCATTATCAATGGGTGAATACTTCCTGCCTGAATCAGGAATGCCTTCTGAAATCACCTCTGACAGTGAGATAGAAGCATGGATGTACTGCTCTCCCTGTTACATGGCCATAGCAGAGCCAGAGACAGAGGCAGAAGAGGAGACAGAGAATCTGTTCTTCTGTTACAGAGCTCCTACAGAAGCAGAAGCAGAAGCAGAGACAGAAGCAGACGCAGAGACAGAGACAGAGACAGAAGAGGATGGATATGATATGGACGAAGAAGGTTATGAAAGTGATCCGGAAGAATCCATTCCACCTGAAGAGGATACATTTGAGGAAGAAGTTCCAGAAGCATCAGAAGCCGATGAGCTCATGCTATGGGACAGAATGGTGATGGTACCATTCGGTCTGGTAAATGGATCTGCTCATATGCAAAATCTTTATAAGAAATGGATTAAGAAGAACAAGCCGTCTTTTGAGAGTGGCTCCTGCCGTCCTAACCCATCCTTGCCAAAGAAAGATGATGATGATGCACCGTGCCAACAAGCACCGATCCCACCAACCCAACAGGCATCAGAGGGTCTCTACATCTTTCTTTTCTCTCATCTATTCTCCCTTTGTGTCAACATAATATTTGACATATATATTTTAAGTATATAAGAAAGTCGCGCGTGTATCTCGGATTCTATAATAGTGGTATCATAGCAGGTCTCTTTGCTTTTCTCAAAGTAAAGGCGATCCTTGTAAGAAGAAGGTAAAGATGGCAACTGAGGAAGCACCTACAAGTGAGCAATTATAGGCTCAATTGACAGAGTATCGTAGCTTGTTGGAAATTCCCGAAGTATATCAATTGATTGACAACTTAAGGGCAAGGGAAGAAGCTACTTATGAAGGACCAAATTTTCCAAAATATGGTGATACTGGAAGAAATACCATTGCACCAATTGATGGTAAAGGTGCAAAGCATCCAATTGTTGAGAAGTTTCCTAGAAGGAAGAAGGACTCTTGGGTCAAGAAGAGTAAAAAGACCTCAGTTCGAGTGAGGCGGATAAGGAGGGAGTCATCTCCCTCAGCAACTAGCTACTCCCCTGATTACTCAAGTTTCTTCTCCTCCTCATCTTCTAGTTTCTACTCTCTTGGTTCTAAGTCTCGTGCAATCCACAAACGGAAAAAGAGGGACCATAAGAGGAGCAAGCTTAAGAAGACTAAGTCTTTCAAGTCTAGGGATAAGGACACAAAGTTTGACTCTTACTCCGGTAAGAGAGATCCTGCTAAGGCGTTAGCCTTTTTCAGGCAATTTGAAGTTACTTTTTTTAATGGTAATTTCTCAGAAGAGTCCAAGCTAAGGCCTGTAGGTATGCACTTGAAAGACACTGCTAGCAATTGGTGGTTGACTCTCATTTTGGAGGGAAGGAAACCTACGACTTGGGAAAAGTTCAAGAAGAAGTTTTATGCTCAGTTCTTGCCTCCTGATTTTGAGAATGATGTCAAGAAGGTGTGGGATTGGCTAGGCCAGAAAGAGCATGAAAAGGTCACTATTTATGTGGATAAGTTTTGGTCTACTCCTCTCAAGGTTACTTCTTTCATGGAGATCAGCGAGAAGAGAAGAAAATGAAGTTTGAAGCTGGCCTACTCCCTCATTTACACAGAACCATGAAGGTGTATCCACATGAAACCTTATCTTGCATGATGGGAGTTTGCCATCATAACTGAAAGTTTGCATACACCTGGTACATCTCAAAAGTTGAAGACAAGTTCTTATAGAGCTAGACAAGAGCAGCTCTATGATCAACTAAGAGACATGACTAATCGAATAAGACCTACCTTTGCCCATGACCAATATTCAAAGCCAGAGGGTAACAAGAAGAAGCATAAGTATCTCTCACCCTCTGAGATACAAAAGTACAAAGAGGAAGGAAGGTGCTTTCTTTGTGGTGAGTTAGGGAATATGAAGCCTGATTGTCCTCACAAAAGGAAGGAAAAAAATGTGGTTAAAGATCCTCCTCTGCCATCCTCAAATTCTATTCTGGATGTGCAAGCTAACACTCATTCAAATGAGAAGAAAAGACAACACTTAAAGGGTTGGGGGACACTCAACAATCAACGAGTTTTGATACTCTTTGATCCAAGTTCCATAGATAATTTTGTGTCAGCAGATACTATTGAAAGGCTACAAATTCCACCAAATCGATTGGGAACACTAATTGGATCAGGTTCAGGATTTGAAGAAGGACTTACAACCAATTGTACTCCTATCCAAGGGAAGTTGAATCTTAGAATTGGGGATTACCGCAACTAAGAATCTTTTCTACTTGCACCCATAGGTAACTGTGATGCTATCTTAGGCATGCCTTGGCATTAAAGATTAGATCTCTTCTCGATTTTGTTAAGAAGACCCTTGCATTTCAATTCAAGGGTCAGAACATAGTATGCATTGCTGATGCTGGAGATTGGCCTGTGCCAATGGTTAGTCATGTTAGCATTTCTAAAGAAATGAAGAAAGCTATTTTTGCGTACATGATTTTTGTGTGAGAGTCAAAAGAAACTAATGATTCAAGGGCACTTGGTGCCTCTAATGAACACACAATACCAACTAATGCTTCTAAGTCTGAGACTTTAAAAGAACTCCTCTCTTTAATTGATCAAGCTAGACATGATTTTGTTAAACAATATGAAGATTGTTTTAGTGATTCACTCCCAAGAGAGTTACCTCCTAAGCGCCCGGAAGATCACACAATTGATCTTATCCTAGGCAGTTCACCACCTAACCAACCGCCCTACCGAGTAAGTGCAAGTCAGCAAGAGGAGATCCTAACACAAGTAAATGAATTGTTGGAAAAAGGGTTAGTTCAACCTAGCTTTTCTCCATACTGCTCTCCAGTATGGAGAAGAGCTAGGTTAGTTCAACCTAGCTCTTCTCCATACTGCTCTCTAGTCTTACTTATTCAAAAGAAAGACGTTCTTTCCGCATGTGCATAGACTACAGATCTTTGAACAAGATCACAATCAAGAATCGTTTTCCTATCCCAAGGATAGATGATATCTTGGATAAGTTGCAAGGGGAAAGTATCTTTAGTCGCATTGATATCAAGAGCGGCTATCACCTGATATGGATAGCACTTGAAGATGTTCATGAGACAGCTTTTCGTACGACATTTGGACTATACGAGTTCTTAGTCATGCCATTTGGTTTGACTAATGCACTCACCACATTCAATCAAATGATGGAGAGAAAATTCAGACCTCACTCAAAGTTCACAGGTGTCTTCTTTGATGACATTCTAATATTTTCACGGTTTGAAGAAGAGCATAGAAAACATATATCTATTGTTTTTCAAGAGCTTTGCAAGCATAGACTATAGGTCAATGCTAAGAAGAGTGAATTTTTCCTTTCGGAAATTCATTACTTAGGCCATATTGTTTCTCACAATTTGGTGAGAATGGATCCTGAGAAGATTCAATCCATTGTTGAATGGCCTACACCTACTTCTATAAAAGTGCTAATTCTACTGTTTTGGACCTTTTGCAATCCTATGTCTCTGATAATCAAAGAGAATGGGAAAAGTATTTGCCTTTAGTAGAGTTTGCATACAATAATACGGTGCACTCTAGTACTGGTAGGCACCCTTTGGGATAATCTATGGTAAGCCTCATTTACCACCCATTCTTCTTACAAAGGATAAGATCTTTGCAGCATATGAGTTTGTTAGAGACATTGATACAACTTTCACTCAAGTAAAAGCTGCTAGACAAAGGACACAAGAGAAGCATAAACGCAAAGTAGATAAGCATCGTCATAAGTTAGATCTCAAGGTGGGGCAATATGTTTTTCTTAAGTTTGAGAAGGCTCGCTTGAAGAAGCAAAAAGGTCACAAAGGGTAAAGTGGTTAAGCTTTCTAATCGCTATTATGGCCCTTTCAAGATCACAGATAAGATAAACGATGTGACTTTTTGTTTGGATCTACCAAGTCATTGGAACATTCATAATGCTTTCCATATAAGTTTGCTATGTTCCTATAATGGAGAACCTCTAATGGAACCAATCAAGGAAGATTTACGTGACATAGAAGAAACATAAGAGTTCCTTGTGCCTAAAAGAATTTTACACCATCAGGACAATACTCTAAGGTGACATAAGGTATTACGGAAATATCTGGTTAAGTTTAAGAATTATCCCTCATTGGACGCTCAGTTTATGACTGAGAGAGAACTACAAGACTTTCCAGATCTTCTTAAGGACTATGTATCCCCTCTACAGTTGAGGTCAATTGTTTAGAAGCCAGAGGGATGTCACTAAATTGATTGCTTATTACGCATTCTCTATTTAATAATTTCATGTCAATAAATTAATGACTCACTTTTCTTTAAGTGTTGATGATGATCTAACATGGCCATGAAACCATTTAGAGACCAGTATTCCTAGTGCATCACTTAATGGGGTGATCAAAGCACTATGACGAGGATATCTAGTACAGGTAGTACAAGTTATGAAGGGGGAAAGAAGTGTTTGCCAAGTGTAAGAGTGTACACAAGAACCAAGGAGTTACACATAAATGAAGATGGATTGAGTTCTAAGAGGAGGAAGTGCATTATCATTGTGTATATGTATTTATGTGTGCATCTAGGGATGCTTGGGAATGTTTTACTTGTGTGTAATGAGCATTGCATTCATTTGGGGTTATCCTCTCCCCTACAAGTCAAGGTTTAAGGTTTTTTCTTTCATTAAGAAAGACGAGAGAGGGAATTCTCTCACTAAGAAAGACGAGAGATGTGATCTTGTGGAAGTGAGAAGAGAAGTGATTTTCTCTTTCTAAGGTCTAAAATGACACAAGCTTTTGTGTGGAATTCAATCTTAAGGTTGAGGCCCAAGGGAATCTAATGAACTCTCCTTATCTATGACTCAAGGTGGTTGCATGGACCACAAGTTAAGAGTACACTTTAAAAAACAGTTTTTTGAAAAATCCATTTTTAAAATATCTCGCAATAGAAAAAGGATCTCGAAAAACGGGCCGTGTGGGTAATCGGAAACAGCGAGATCCACAATTTTGTGTTGGACGTTTTTTCATCCAAACAACGCATAAAGAGATATCTCGAAATTAGTGTTGCAGAGTGGAACAACCACATCTTGCATGAAGATCAACTCAACTCTCTCTCCAAGAAGAGAAGCTCTTGAAAGCCTATAAAAGAGGAGGCTCTCCTTGGGTGTAAGGGAGAGGTGAAGGAAGTATCACTTTGCATGTATCCAAGAGAAGAAGAGAAGGTGCAAGTGCTGCGGAAGCTCTGCTAAAATCAAGTTCCAAGAGGAGAAGAGAAGGTGCAAGTGCTACGGAAGCTTTGCCAAAATCAAGTTCCAAGAGGAGAAGAGAATGTGCTAGTGCTGCAGAAGCTCTACTGAAATCAAGCGCCAAGAGGAGAGCCCTACACATATTGTGTAGGAGAGAAGGAGACTCAAGAAGGATCAAAAGGTACCAACTTCCAAGTTGTGCAAGTGTTAGCCGGTTGTATACTGTGCAAGGAACCATGATCTTGTTTCCAAGATCTACAAGTAAGAACTGGCTTATGTGTAACGGAGGAGCTTGCTCCTTGTCAATAATATAACTCCACAAGGGGGGGGACCGGCCCATCTTCCAGTCCCTATTGTGTTGCCAATTTCTCTACCTCTCTCTCTACATCTCTCTTTTTTCTCATTTATTCTCCCTCTGTGCCAACATAATATTCGCCATATATATTTTAAGTATATAAGAAAGTCGAGTGTATATTAGATTCTATAACATGTTGTATGTAAATATCCTCATGCAAGTTCCTATATAAGAGATTAAACTTTACATCCATCTGCACCAACTCCATATCCTTTCTAGCAACCACAGCAAGAACTGTATAAAGGGTGTTTATCTTGACTACTAGTGATAATACCTCATCAAATTCAATCCCCTTCTCTTGCTTTAATCATTTGGCCACCAATCTTGTCTTTTACTTAGACAATGCATCAGATGAAGAGACCTTCTACTTGTAAACCCGCTTAACTCCTAGGTAGCATTGTTTTCCAAAGAATCCATCTCTGGTTACATAGTTCTCTTCCATTTATGATTGTCATCCCTAGTCATAGAATTAGCATAGCAAGAACACTCACCACAATTCATGGACCTAGTCTAGAGATGGAGTATATCTATCTGGTAGTTTAGAAACCCTCATAGGCATATGCAAAACTATCTCAATAGGAGCTTCTCACTATCTCAACTATCTATTTTATAAGACATTAGGCTATCCATGATCCATGGCACTCTCATCTCATCATTAGTAGGCTGTCCAAGCCTTACGTCATGTGGAATAAGTTGTATAATCTACTCATGTGTTGGTTTCCCATCCTCCTTAAACACTACTCTATAGATCTCAACCATTTTAATGGGTTGATTATGCATTTTCTCCTCATTAAAAATGGAATTGTGGTTTTGTACTACCTTATTTGATTTATGATCTCACAAGGGATAGCCCATTTCACTTGACTTTCCATAGCCAAGAAAAATGCATTTCTTGGCCTTAGGATGAAGCTTAGTCTACTTATCTCTAAGTGGACGCATAAATAACTCATAACCAAAAACACATAGGTGATCATATAACTAGGTCTCTTGCAAAACCATAACTCCTATGGTATCTTATGATCCAATGGCTTGCTAGGGAGTATATTGATCAAATGCACTATTCTCTTTATGCTTGAGCTCAAAATCCATTAGTGTAACCATCATTAAGAGCATAGTACGGACCCTTTTCTAAATGGTCCTATTTATCTCCTTAGTTACATAATTTTGAGCACAATTCTTAGGAGCTCTCAACTCTCTCTTGATACACATCTTGCACAAAAATTTGTAAAGGTATTTGAGGTATACTCTCCACCATTATTATTCCTCAAGCACTTAAGCTTCTTACCTTATTGACTCTTTGAAAATGATAAGAACTTTTGAAATGCATCTAAACACATCACTCTTCTTATGAAGAGGATAAGCCTAAAAATTTCTTATAGAATTTTTATGCAAGTGAAAAAGTATGATACTCCTCCCTAATAGAGCTATGGGCCTACATAATTTCCTGTGAAACAAATCAAGACATTTTAATTTTCTACTCCTACACTACCTCTGTTATGTGACATTTTAGTTTGCTTTTCAAAGAGACAATGCTCACATAAACTAAGATTATAAAAAATTAGACAAGGAAGATAGTTCAAATAGCACAAAAATTTCATTTTGGTGACTCACATATGTCCCAAATGGCAATGCCATAAAGAAATATATGGCTATACAGTGATAGCCACAACATGGTATTTAACACCAAAAGCACACAAAGGATAAGTATCAAATTTTGGCCCTTTGGCCATAACAAAATATCCCATGCAAATCTTCTACACATGATCACCAAAGATTACTCTATAACTAGAATCATTGGCCTATCCTACATTGATTAAAATTTTTGTCAAGTGTGAAACATGCCATAAATTCTACAAGATAAATGAAGAACCATTTGGAAGTGATAGCTGTATATTCCCAATGCTTACAATATTGCATGCATAGTTATTACCAAGGCAAACACATCCTCTCTTTCTAGAATCATAACAAGAGAAGTACTCTCTATGTGAAGTGACATGAAATGATGTTCCAGAATCCAAAAGTTAGTTCAGAGGTATGTCACTATTTAAGGCAACAAACAATGCATTACCCAAAGAGGATATATAAGGAATATTACCATTATCATTGCTATATGCATTTATCCTCTACCTTTGTCATACTCTTCTCTTCCTTTTTGCCATCATATTCATTTTTCTTTTTCCCTGTTGCTTCTTCTTCCACTTGTAGCAATCCTTTTGATGTGTCCCTTCTTGTTACAAAGAAGCATTCTACATCCTTTTTGCTACGTGATTTTCTCCTTGAATTTCTCATTGACTTGCCTCTCTTATAGGAGTTTCCCTTGGCATTTGATATTCCTCTCACCATAAGTGCACTAGATCTCTTTGATCCCACATTATTCTTTTTATTAACTCATAAATGGGCAAACTTCTATCCACATTAGCACTCCTAAGGCCACTTGTGGACATGGAGTTACTCTCATGGTAGTCTTAAAAGTGTCCCAACTCTCAAGAATGCTGATTAACAAAAATGTAGCCTTATTCCAATCATGGAATGTGATCTTCTAAGATGTCAATTGGCTATAGATAGTACTGAACTCATTTAGATGGTTGGACATGAAACTCCCCTTCAACCAATATACATATGAAGCTGCACTTTCTTTCTCATAAGGCTCACTATGCTTTTTCATAAACAATATGCATCTTCTATGCATTTTTCATTAAAATACATGGACTCTGAGAAACATAGATCTATATCTCTCATTGCACTCTTCTTTTTGAGCTATGGAATATCTCAATCCAATATCAAATGCAAATGTTATGTCCAAAGTATCAAAGTGCTATCAAACTACCATAACTATCCATGACTTCTAGAGGATACTCTATATTCACTCAAAATGGATAAAATGGATCAAAATGAATGCTTCAAAGATATTTTTACTTTCTTCTTATATGTACACACATTTGAGAGGAGAAAAATATAAGAGAACTTTGAATTGTCTTCTCTTTGGAAGCTTCCATGCTGCTCAATCTCTCTAAGTATGCAAAACCTCATTTGGAGCATCCAAAGTCAAGGTATTTTACATTTGGTGGCTACCCAAATGCAACCAAATTGGGCTAAGAAACCCTCAAATAGAGTCTCAATGGATCCCCAAGATGAAGCATATGTTTACCTTAGATGTAGATTTTAGTAATGAGAATAGAATCACTATCAAGATGCAAATACCAAGCACTAATGCCAAAGAAGAAGCTCAAATCCTCAATCTTCACAATAAAACTTTGCTCCCCTCACTACAACTATGAACTCCCATGAATACAAACATTTCTCTATTACTAGTTGAGGGAAAATCAATGATGGGATGTGTGGTAAAAGCTATCTAGTGCAAGAATGTGGTTATAAAAATGAATAATATTCTTGCTCAATAACCTTGACTATACATGTACACACTTATTCTTTATTTTTTGACTGATAAGACAATATGATATTGCTCACAATAGAGCTATTAGAGACATTGTAAACATAGTATCTTCTCTCTATCTCTCTTTCCATATCTATGCAAATTCCATTATCACTACTTCATCAACTAGTATTAGAGCTAATGGGGTTCTCCAACCAGTGCTAGTTGTTGAGATAAACACACAATAATTGTGAAATTGGACAGACTCCTATTCTTTCAGAAGTTGCAAGTAGGTTTGGCGATAATCTCTCAACACTCTGCTCTAGCTAACCATGCATCTTTCTCTCCAAGCCAACACAAGACAAGCTTTGAGGTGTAGTGAACTCACCTATCTTATCTCTCCACATTATAGTTCAAAATATGGAATGCTTGAAGATGGTTCTATGACCCAAGAAACACGATCCTATGCCATTAATCCTTTGCATCCACCGCGCAGAGCATACCAACAAGTCGAGAAGCTAATAGAGCAGAAGAAGAAGAGAAAGAAGAGGACATGGAGCTTCACCTTCCCTCAGTCCTTGCTCAACACATCTCTCATTTACTCTCTCTCTCTCTCATCCAATCTCAACAATGGAAACAAGTTGATATAATAGAAGAAGAGAATAGAAAGCTTCAATGGTTTCACAGATAGAGCTTTCGTAGCATGAATAAACCAAAATCGTAAATACAACTAAGACCTCCTACCTCTATATAGACACAAATTAGAGTTAGGGTTTGCATCCCACTTTGCATTTTAGGATTTGCGCTCTCTTTTGGGTTTCCTTCCTTGAAGCATACTTGTACCTTAGCCTTATTAGACCATATCTACACTGATACAATGGCAAATACATGTGTGCAATGTGCACAACACTTGTGATTGCAACAAATACAATGCGGGAGATAAATACAATGTGTACAAAAGTGAGCTTGGGGCTCTCACAAAATAACACATCCATGATATTTATGTGTCCTTGAGGTACAACAAGTAATACAAGTACCCAAAAATAAGCATTGAAGCACTCCAAATATAGTAATCCTTCCAAAAAATAGTCTTGACACTTGCACTTTGACCTTCACTTTAGCCTTTTTCAAATACGGTTAACATTATCCCCCTTTGAGATGAGTGCCAAAGTCCCATGGCACTTCCAAAAAATAGTCTTGGCACTTGCACTTTGACCTTCACTTTAGCCTTCTTTAAATACGGTTAACATTATCCCCCTTTGAGATGAGTGCCAAAGTCCCATGGCACTTAGATCAAATGTAGTCATGGAATGCTAGGAATAATCAATGAAGAAATAGTCTTGGACGAGTAATACATGTGGTTGTGATGAAGAACTCTAGAGAATGATGATGGTATTCATGTTGCATGCAGTATGGGAGGGTGATGGGTGTTGGTGAAGAGACACTGGACCAATAGTTCTTTTAGGGAAAAGAATTTAAAGGCCCACCAAAAAAGAAAAAGAGATTGCAAAAGATGGGAGAGTTGATCATGGATGTAGAAGGGAGTGCCCATGAGTCTCCATGAGCTTTGGTACCTGTAAAGTAAAACCTCTCATGCATTCACTTCCTAGGGAAGAGTGTTGGTCTTCAATTTGTGCATGGGACATAGAATATATTGGTTTGGGAGATGGGTTGAAGCCTAAAGTATTGTCCCATACTTAATGGAGCCCCAAGAGGAACACCAAGGAAAAAAGAATTCTCTTGCAAGAAAATCTATCTTGTAACATCAACAAGCTTTTATTTCATTCTTTTGATCATCAAAACAAAGAAAACGGCAATTCTTCACGCAGCCTCATAGTAGATATCTCCCATGGATTTGATAGAATCAACCATAATCTTCAACATCTTCACAAAATCCATCAATGGAACAAAGAACACAAAGGAATACACCATCGTTGAATGGAAATCAATCACATATTATTCATCTTCAATGTCTCCATAGTTCTCTCTCTCAATCTCTCATATATAATTACACTGTTTTGATAGAATTGACTATCTCTGACCCTCTCTCTCTCTCTCTCTCTCTCTCTCTCTCTCTCTCTCTCTCAATAGCACATTATCTCCTCACTACAATGATCTCATAATAACCCTCAATAATCCTTCTTAGGTCGTGGATGCACCTCCCAAGAGGTATGTCTGACATGAAGAGTCACCAGAGCCACTACAGTGTCTTTTCACAGCTTACTACTGTCACTGTCACTTAGTCTTCTCTTCAGTCTTCAGCAACTGTTTCTTCCACCTGTTTTAGCTCTTTTGAACTTAGATTCATCCTTTCCAAAGGTTAGAAAACTTTCCCAAAGTCACACATACATTCTACAAAACATCTACACCTACAGAAGGTCTACAGAACACTCACAGTACAGCACCAAAACAGCTACAGTACAGTTACAGTACAAAGACAGAGCAGAGACAGAGGCTCTACAGAAGGTCATCAAAACCTCATAGCTCATACTCAAACCATTCCAAACTCTCAAAAACTATTCAATAAGCTTTCAAAAGATCTCAATCTTCATCAATCATCAATCCATGCTTCATATAGAAGACAATCAAAACAAAACAGAAACTATACAGAAGGTATACAGAACCAATCAGAACCTATCAGAACATCACAGAACCTCATATCTCCACTGAGAATCATTATGAACTTATAAAAAATAATCAATATCATCCAAAACACTCTCAAATACTCCCATTAACAATCATAAATCACTCTAAACCCATCAAAAATCAATCATTCAGACCTTAAAAACAATAAAAATCAGTCAAAAATTCAGTCTTTTTCCACTCTCAACATATCCCCACACTTAGAAAGGAAGCGTCCTTGCGACCCAAGGAAAAGATGAATATAAGTTCACTAAAGAGCTCAATTTGGATCTTCCTTCAGATCTTCAATAATCTTGCTAAAACACGACCCCAACTTATCACCTGTATCTGATAGAAAAAACTACTAAAGGAAAACTTCATCATTCATTAACTCATCCAATTAATCATTTAAAAGCCATAACAAATTTTTAAAGGATATAAGAGGTTCTCTTCAGCTTTCCACCATAGGCTTTCCATCCAACAGCAATCTTTTGAAAAGAGCTCTCGAACAAGTATTCACAATCAATACGAACTCATCACGTACAATTAAGATAACACATACACAAACACTAACACAACCATCTGAATGACACCTCCAAAAAGAGATATATCATTAAGAATCTGAGATACATTGCAAAGGCATCAATGAAGATGATCCCTTTTAAAGGCTTGATGGTTTCAGAAGCGATCCATGGAGAAGGATTCATCTACAAATGTCTTGGGAGGATTTTGAAAAAACTGCAAGCAACACATCCTTTCTAGCAAGACAAGGTATCTACTAGGGAGACATAGGGCATGAAAATATAGAAAATCCAACTGGTGGGAGTCAATGTTCACATTGACATTCATACAAAGTTTTGGAATGACCTTTTGATCATTATGGGAATGCCTATGCATGTATGCTAGATACCAAGCAAAATGAGCTGTCAATCTCACCAAAGGATCTAGAGACTGTGAATATTGGTGAGAAAAATGAATATAGTTTTGGTATGCTTGACTGGCAGTTGTCCAATCTCCTGGAATTATTGGCCAGTTTATCTGAGGTCCTGTAAGAGAATCATTCGAGCTCCATCCTCGTCTTCTTGGAATCTGCTGATCAAACCCTTCATATTCACTAACCAACTGAGGGGGTTGAGAGATAGAAGTGGCAGGAGATGGAAGTGGAATAAGTAAAAGTGGATGAACAGATGGGTAGGAAAAATCATAAAAGGAGGAATAGTTTAAAGAAGGAGTGGCTGAAAATTTTAGGGAATCACGGAAGGGTGTTAATTGATAAATAGGAAAGGTAGAAGGTACATGAATGGATGGAGGTCGCTTCTCCTGCGTAGTGCCCACCACATTTTTCGTCATGGCATGCTTTCAATACTATGCTGATTTCATCTCCTGCAACACATCTTCGCATCACTTCATCTTTGCCTTTCTTGTACAGGGCACCACCTAGCAAAGTGTAGGGGGCTGATTCTAACAAAAGCTTCTTCCTCTCACGACTTGAGATGCCAGGAGGATACCGTTGAGTTGCCAAGAGGTTGGCTATGTCTGCATACTAAGGAGTAATTTTTTCAACTAGAAAAAAGGAAGCATCAGGAAGGTCTGGATCATCCTGTTCCTCCTCTTCTGTTTGAGGAATTCGTGATAGATGATCGGCTATATGGGAGCGGCCAGGCTTAGTGACTACTTCAAAGTTGAACTCCTGGAATAGGAGCAACCATCTCATCAGTCGTCCTTTAACATCTGCTTTGTTCATCAAGAAGGATAGGGCTTCATGATCCACATAGAACTTGAAATGTGTGGACAATAGATAGTGTCGAAACTTCTCCAGTGCAAACACCATTGCCAAGCACTCAAGCTCTGTCACTGTATAGTTCCATTCCCTATCAGTGACCTTTTGGCTTGCATAATATATTGGTTGATCTAATTTAGAGGAGCCCTTTTGACATAGGACATTACCTAGCCCTTCAACTGATGCATCTGTGTGCACATGAAACTCCTTCGTCCAATCAGGAGGCTGTAAAATAGGTGCTTGAATCAGGCATTGTTTTAGGGTATAAAAGGCCTCTTCACAGTCATCCGTCCAAAGGAAATCAACTTCTTTCCTTAGGAGCTTGTGTAGAGGGGCTGCCTTGGTTGCAAAATGTGCAATAAATCTTCTGTAAATAGCCCACATGGCCAAGAATCCTCTCAATTGCTTGAGGTTTCTTAGTGCTGTTAAGGCGGCAATCTTTTCAATGTTTGTCGGGTTTGTTGCAATTCCTTGTGCAGAAACAATATGGCCCAAAAGCACTCCCGAGGAGACGCCAAAGACATATTTGTCGGGGTTGAGAGAAATCCCATACTCTCAGCATCTGTCAAAACATTGCTCTAGGTGTCTGCAGTGCTCATGGATCAAGCTATAGACACCGAAGTCATCAAGATACACCTCAATGAAACCATGCAGATGATTCTGGAAGGCCACCATCATTACTCGTTGGAAGGTGGCAGGAGCATTACAGAGCCCAAATGGCATCACTCTGTAGGCATAGGTTCCCCATTCTGTAGTGAAGGTTGTTTTGGATTGGTCCTCTTCTGCAATTTGGACTTGGTTATATCCGCAAAATCTATCCAAGAGGGAATAAAGCTCATGGCTTGCCACTGTGTCCAACAATTGATCTGTAAAAGGGATAGGAAAATGATCCTTCTTCGTCTTTGAATTGAGCTTTCGAAAGTCAACACATATTTGAAGTTTCTCGTTCTTCTTGGGTACTACCACAATGGGCGAAACCCATTCACTGTTAGCCACGGGATAGATGAACTCTGCTTCAAGAAGGAAGCGAGAAGTTTTCTAGGTCTAACAAGATGGTATAGGTTATTCATAAAAAACTATGCCCAAATTCTAGCACCTCTTACAAACTTACTCAAAAAGCAAGTTGCCATTAATAATTGGACGCCAATTGAACAGTCTAGCTTTGAGCAACTAAAGCATAGTTTGGTAATTGCTCCTATCTTAAGGCTACCTAACTTAAGAAAGGAATTTGAAGTTGTCATAGATGCCAGCTCTCTTGCATTGGGATGCGTGCTAATGCAGGAAGGTCATCATGTAGCTCACTCTTCGAGAAAATTGAAAGCCCATGAAAAGAGATATGCTACTCACGACCTCGAGTTGTTAGCTATGATTCATGCTCTCAAATTATGGACACATTACCTACTTGGAAAAAAGTTTTTCTTAGCCACATATCATAAAAGTCTTAAGTGGATTTTTACTCAGCCTGGCAATGACAGTGGATCAAAAATTCTATAGGAGTATGACTTTGAAATTAAGTTCAGACATGGTAAAGAAAATGTAGTAGTAGATGCTCTTAGCTGTAAAGCCTTCCTTAATGCTCTTATCACGGAAGAACCATCTAGGGCAGAAACTCTAGCTACAATGGTATCAATGCCAACTAATCCTATCATTGAGTTGTCTAAGGATGAAGCAAATAAGGACCCAGACTATTCCCAACTCAAGACTAGTATCAAGAATTCTCTATAGATGAAGATGAAGGATTTGTTTATTTCAAAATGAGACTATGCATTCCTTCAAGTCAGACTCTCAAGAGGAGGATACTTTGGGAAGCACATGACTCTCCTTTTTCAGGACACCTGGGGTATGCAAAAACTCTTAATGCTATTAGGAAAAGCTATTATTGGCAAAGACTCAAGGGTGATGTACTTAAGTATGTCATTGAATGTCTAAATTGCATAAGGGTAAAATTTAAATGTGTTAAGTTACCAAGAAAACTCCAGCCACTTGACATTCCCCAAATGAAATGGGAGTTTATTAGCATGGACTATGCAAGGAGCATATAACTCAATAATGGTAATAGCAGACATGCTAACAAAGGCTTCTCATCGTATTCCAACCAAAACCAATTACAAAGCTTCACATATTGTAAGAATTTTTGTAAAAGATATTTTTAGGTTACATGGGTTACCTAAAAGGATCATCAGTTATCGTGATTCTCTTTTCACATCACATTTCTAGAAGAGTTTATTTGAAGCCATTGTTGGGACCCAACTTTGTTTCATCAACATTACTTATCATCCAAAAAATGATGGGCAGACAGAACGAGTTAATGAAGTGATTGAGGATATTCTACGTGCATATTACAGCAAGGAACCTAAAAGGTGGATTCAATATCTACCCTCGGTGGATTTTTCTTATAATGCCTCCTATCATCGAAGTATTCAAATGACTCCATTTCAAGCACTATATGGTCAAGATTGTTGTATGCCACTTAATTTTTCTGATCCTACTCTAAGGGTAGAAGATTCGAGAAAAATGTTAAGAAGAAATGGATGATCAAATCAAGATTATTAGACAGAATATTCAAGCTGCCAAGGATCGACAAGAGGCGACAAGAGGCATATGCTGATCTAAAAAGGCAAGAATGAATCTTCAAAGAGAGAGACATGGTCTTTATCTATGTCCATCCAAAGAAGATTTATTTGTCTTTAAGAGAATTTAAGAAGCTAAGTCGAAGATATTGTGGACCCTATAAGGTTCTCAAGTGCTTAGGACCAAGCGGTTACAAGATACAACTCCTTGAGAATATAAAAATCCACAACATATTTCATGTTAGCTTATTGAGAGCATACATAGCTAACCCTAACCATATCCTTGATGGTCCATAGGTTGTAATACCTAACCAAGGAGTCCTTGAGCTACAACCCGATGTCGGAGCATTTGCGGTCAAAAGTCTACTGCAGGGGTAAGAGACAGCAGGGGGAAGGGAGATTCAAGGAGTGGAGTAGACGGAAGAGAAGGGGTTGAAAGAAAGAGAAGATATGAAAGAATAATCACAGAAAGAAATAGAAGACGTAGAATACTACTCACAGAATTAAAGTCTTTCAGTTTATTTCTCCATTATGATAAGACAAATCTATTGTACACAAAAACGTACACAAAATAATACCTTCCTCTATGCTGCTCAGACCACCAATCTGATGCTTCCATTGGCTCCGAAAGGGGATTAAAATACCAGCACACCTAGCCAGAATTTTACCAGATCACTCCTTCTTCATCTCCCACTTCGGAGTGTTGTTCACTGCCTAAAAATAACGATCGCGACATGCACGATTTCGTCCATCTCTCTTTTTACATAAAATCCTCACAGATGGTTGAAAGCTACATGGTTTCTTTTGCATGTCATCCTAATCTAGAAGTTGTCTACAGTTTTTGGATTTTTATAAGAGAAAATATCTAAAATATCATAAATTGGCTACTTGTCCAAAAAACTAATATGTTTGAACCATGGACACTAACACTAATGTCTAAAGTGGCATTGGCTCTCTAAACCAATAAGAAAGCTGCACTTTAGAGTTTTTCACATGGTGTGCACATGTAGCGGTATGACATCCACCCCCTCCTAACCTGCACATCCTCTGGCATGTGCCAAAGTCTTATGGATCCGCAACGTTAGAAGAAGTATCCTCTACCATGTCAATGTCTTCATCTTCTACCTATTCTTCTTCTATATTCTCATGTTCATGCTGAGTATCCAGCTCCTTCAACTCATATGCCAAAGACTCCCTACGTTTAAAGAGTTTGATACATTTTCTAGCCACTGGAATCCTTAGAGTTGTCCCATCCATCTCATTTAATGCATAGGTAGCATTGTCAAAAAACAACCTTACCACATATGGACCAAACCACCACTTTGTCATCTTTTGACTGGCACTATGCTGATTTTCTAAGCTACTGTCATAAACTAGCACCTAGTCTCCTTCTTGTATTGCTCGTGGTCGAAGTTTGTGTCGCTTTTGTCAAACCTCTTCTTGTTCTTGATCCTTGTAGTCTTCAGCTTTTTCGTGGCTGTCTCAATGTCCTCAGGCCTTCTTTCTTACTGTCTAATGCATAGGACCAGCAACTCTTCTCTATTTAAACCCTCTTCCCATGGTAGAACACTCCAAGGAGCAATAGTCTCCTCAACAGGCATAGTTGGTTGTTTTCCATACATTAATTCAGTAGGCATATACCCTGTAACTGCACTATGAGTGGTCCTATCAGCCCACAAAGCAAAGGGTAACATTCTTTGCCATTCTTTCATCCTGCCCTTGCATGACTTTGCTAATGCCTTAATGATAGGCTGATGACCTCTTTCACTTTTGCCATTTGCTTCAGGGTTGTAGGCTGAAGTTAAAGCCAGCTTGATACCCAATCGTGAAAAGAAGTCACGAGCCTCATCCACATCCAATTCTCCTCTATTAGCAAACCACTTTACCAACATGACCATACCTACAAAAGACTTCTTCCAATAAGAACCTGCAAACTACTTGAGTAGTCTTTGTCCTAAGAGCTCGACCCTCCACTTGATTTGTCAAGTCTTCTCGTGCAAGCACAAGATATCTCATATTCCATAAACCTGTAGGCATGGTAACCAAATCAACTACCCATTTGTAATGCATAGACAATGGATAGGTTGGTTGCAAGCCATCTCTATGCTTTACCATGGAATACATTTGATAGACATTGCATGAATCCACAAAATGTTCCACATATTTATACATGTTTTGCCACCAATACTTCTCTTTGATCTTGGAAAATGTGCCCCAAACTCCTCTATGTCCAGTCCATAAGCTTTCATGAAACTCCTGCATCACTTGTTGTTGAGAAGCCCTATCTCCCAAAACACCTACTGGAGCTCCTCTCTTTTTCTTTGCATGCTTCTATAAACATCCATGTTTTAAGATAAACCCATAAGCTTTTCTTTTAATCCTTTTGAATTCAACTTTAGACCATTCAGCCTTCTTTGTCATGAGGTTGAGATATTAACCTATTTTCAGCCAATCATCCTCGTACAACTCTTCCAAAAATTGTGTTCTCATTGAAGCATAACATTGATGATGCTTTCTCTCTACTGCCCATTTCTTCTCCATGGCTGTAAGCTCTTTTCTTATTGCTGAAATCCATGTTACAACAGTTGTACCTGCAGTAACAACAGCTGCATACTCATTTCCTATTGTCATAAAGTCATTTTTAGCATCTATCACATCATCCTCTTCATCTTCCATCAACTCCTCTTCATATTCAAACCTCGCTCATGAAAGCATGTCAGCCACGAGGTTTTCTCTACCTGCAATATGCTAAAAATTAGGGTTAAGTGACTTTATATATGTAATCCATCGTAACATGGCAATATAGAGAGTTGAGCAATTTTCTATCATGCCCAGTAGAGGTAGACAATCAATCTCTACCACTACATGAGCTCCCATAAAATACTCCCTATTATACTTAAGGGTTGTCATTACACCCCAAAGCTCTCTTTTGACTTGAGAATAGAGTCGTTGGTGTTCATTGAAGACCTTTGCTCCAAACCGAATGGCATATCTATTCCCATCAACATCATCCTAACCCACTGCCCAACCAATGCCAATTGGGCTTGTATCTACAGTGAGAATAATAGGTTGCCCATTCTCATAATTTGCTCTCTTTAGTGTTGGGGCTGAAATCAATAAGCTCTTTAACTTCTGAACTGCCTTTGTATGCTATTTTCCCCACCAAAACTTTTGCCCTTTTCGCAAGAGCTGATATAGACTTTCAGCCACATGAGAAAAATGTGAAATCCATATTAAGTAAAAGACACATGCACCCAAAAATCTTCTTACCTCGGATACATTTGAACATGTCTCCTGCATCCTACTTATGGCATCAATCCTTACTGGTGAGGGCTTTCTTCCATTTGGTCCACACATGTACCCAACAACCAATACTTCCTCTACTCCAAAAACTGATTTTTCTCCTGACAAAGTCAAATGCACTTCTTCAAGATGGTTCAAAATCTTGTCACAATCAGCAATATGATCAGCCACAAATCCTCTACATCCCTGATCATTCAGCTCTTCATTCTTCTCATGGATATCGCACCCTTTTATTGGCACATTATCAAGAAAGGGTAAGATCAACTGAGGAATATACTCCCTCAAAAATTTATGCATAGCATTCATCATATGCACCACTGAATTGGTTGCCCCTTGTGGAAGCGTACACATCCTAACCAATCCAAGTGGTGTCTTCATGGTAGTGATATCTCGGCTTTCTAATGCATGCTAGAACTGATCATATCCTGAATATAAATCTCCCAAAGAGTAAATTGCCTTGCCTGCAAATGCTTCTGCAAATTCATCCACTTTCAAACCTGATCCAACATTTCTTATGGTGACTTTATTAATTGGTTGCAAATCTTGTATAAACCTCAAAGAACCATTCTTCTTTGGAACAGTAAACCACCGATTTGAATATGGAGCTGAAGAGGGCTCCAAAATCCGCATCCTGATCTTCTCATTCAAAAGCTTCAGCAACTTAGGCAAATATGCCTGAGGTACTAGAATAGGCTTTAAATTCCATGGCACATGAGGTCCGTTCATATAATTGTTATTCCATCTGTCCCCTTCTTAATAGAATGGCAAACCAAACTAACATCCCATTCCCAAAGTTCTCTAGATCTTCTCATGAGGATCCAGGTCTTTCATCCACCAATCTGATGCCACTTACATAACTTCCTTGGCTAGGTCAATGAGCCTCACAAAGTCAGTGTATTTGAATCTTTGATACAAAACAATGCCACAACTTGGCTAGTGGTAGAACATGGATAGTAGCATAGCCTTAAGGAAGGAGATAAATCAGTCCAAGCTTACATGGCTAAGTTCACAATCCTAATAGTAGAATTGACCCAAATGCTCAACCCAAAGAGGAAATGTTAAATAACCTATATATCCAAGGTGTCAAGAAGCCAATTTAGAAAGATTTTGCTTTTGAAACACACTATTAGTGAACTTGGAAAATTTTCACAAGTTTAGGACCCATGGTCAAAACTTTCTCTTTGCTATAACTGTTACACCGTTGCTCCAAATTTATTGTTCAATAGCTCAATAGATTCCATTTTCCATAAGGTTTCCAATTATGTGCCATATGATAGCTTTGGGAAACTTAAATATGTCTTTTTGGAGTCCCAATATTCTAAATAATGAGTGGTCCTGTGGGATTTACTAAAGGAGAACTTAGGTGTGTTTGGTTGGTCATATAAAGAACTAAAGGGGATTGATCCCACAGTATGCCAACATCACATTGACCTAAAGCCTGATGCCAAACCTATAAGGCAAAGACAAAGGCGTATGAATCCTAATTATTCTACTTTGGTAAAGGCTGAATTATCGAAGCTTCTTGAGGCCGAGTTCATTTATCCTGTGGCTAATAGTGAATGGGTTTTGCCCATTGTGGTAGTACCCAAGAAGAACGGGAAACTTCGAATACGTGTAGACTTTCGAAAGCTCAATTCGAAGACGAAGAAGGATCATTTCCCTATCCCTTTTATAGACCAATTATTGGACACAGTGGGGGCAGGTTATGAGCTGTATTTCCTCTTGGATGGATTCAGTGGCGGATATAACCAAGTCCAAATTGCAGAAGAGGACCAATCCAAAACAACCTTCACCATAGAATGGGGGACCTATGCCTATAGAGTGATGCCATTTGGGCTCTGTAATGCTCCTATCACCTTCCAATGAGTAATGATGGCTGCCTTCCAGAATCATCTTCATGATTTCATTGAGGTGTATCTTGATGACTTTTGTGTCTATAGTTTGATCCGAGAGAATTGGGGACACCTAGAGCAATGTTTTGACAGATGCCGAGAGTATGGGATTTCTCTCAACCCCGATAAATGTGTCTTTGGCATCTCCTCAGGAGTTTTTTTGGGCCATATTGTCTCTGGACAAGGGATTGCAACAGACCCGACGAGAAGATTGCCACCTTAACAGCACCAAAAAATCTCAAGCAATTGAGAGGATTTCTTGGTCATGTGGGCTACTACATAAGATTTATTGCACATTTTGCAACCAAGGCGGCCTCTCTGCACAAGCTCCTAAGGAAAGATGCTAATTTTCTTTGGACTGATGACTGTGAAGAAGCCTTTAATATCCTAAAATTATGTCTTATCCAAGCACCTATCTTACAACCTCCTGATTGGATGAAGGAGTTTCATGTGCACACAGATGCATTAGTTGAAGGGTTAGGTGCTGTTTTGTGTCAAAAGGGCCCCTCTAAATTAGATCAACTAATATATTATGCAAGCCAGAAGGTCATGATAGGGAATGGAACTACACAGTGACAGAGCTTGAGTGGTTGGCAATGGTGTTTGCATTGGAGAAGTTTCGACACTATTTATTGTCAACGCATTTCAAGTTTTACGTGGATCATGAAGCCCTGTCCTTCCTGATGAACAAAGCAGATGTTAAAGGATGACTGATGAGATGGTTGCTCCTATTCCAGGAGTTCGATTTTGAAGTGGTCACTAAGCATGGCCGTTCCCATGTCCTAGCCGATCATCTATCACGGATCCCTCAAACTGCAAGAGGAGGAACATGATGATCCAGACCTTCCTGATGCTTCCTTGTTCCTACTTGAAATAGTTACTCCCTGGTATGCAGACATAGCCAACCTCTTGGCAACTCAACAGTATCCTCCTGGCATCTCAAGCCATGAGAAGAAGAAGCTTTTGTTAGAATCAGCCCCCTACACTTTGCTAGGCGGTGCACTGTACAAGAGAGGCAAAGATGAAGTGCTACGAAGATGTGTTACAAGGGATGAAATCGGCATAGTATTGAAAGCATGCCATGATGAACCATGTGGTGGACACTTTGCAGGAGAAGCGACAACCAGGAAGGCTCTACTAGCAGGATACTGGTGGTCGACCCTCCACAAGGATGCATATGACTACTGTAAGAGATGTGATGCTTGTTAGTGAATGGGAAAATCCACTAAAACAAGTACCATGCCACTGCAACCTATTCTTCCTCTAGAGCTGTTTGAGAAGTGGGGCATTGATTTTGTGGGTCCCATTGATCCACCCACTAAACGGAAACACAACATATACATCTTAGTATGTACGGATTATGTCACAAAGTGGTGTGAAGCTAAAGCTCTGAAGCGGGACAATGGCAACAGCGTAGCCCTGTTCATGTATGAGAATATTATCACCCATTTTGGCAGTCCTCTCGAGTTGGTAAGTGACAGAGGTACTCATTTCCTTAACAAAATCATGGAGGAGCTGACAGAGTTGTATAAGATCCACCATCGTAAGTCCACTCCTTACTATCCCAAAGCCAACGGCCAAGTTGAAGTCACCAATTGCATTCTCTGCTCGATCATGACAAGAATGATTGCTGCACATCATCGCAACTGGGATGATCAACTTACAGAGGCCCTCTGGGCATACAGAACCTTCCATAAGGCACCTACAGGACAGACACCTTTCCAGCTAGTGTATGGTACAGAAGTTGTCTTCCCTATTGAATTGGAATTGCGCTCTTCGCGAGTGGCAGTTAAAGAACGCTTGGGAGATGATGAGTCACTGCAACGCCGCCTTCTGCACATGGAATGCTTGGATGAGATACGGCGGATGGCCCTACAGTGTATGGAAACCACTCAAGCGCGACGCAAGGCCTATCATGGCAGTTTCATCAAGCACAATGAGTTCAAAGAAGGTGATCTTGTCCTAGCCTATGATTTGAGATTTGGCAAGTTTCTTGGCAAGCTTCAACAATGATGGATGGGACCATACAAGGTACTTGCTATCAATCCTAATGGCTCCGTTCAGGTGCAAACCGTTGATGCCTCTAATGATCCTTTCGTGATCAATGGCTATCGTCTGAAGAAGTACTTCTCTCCCTGGGGATCTTGACAATCACAGTCGACCTACCCTTCCCCTTTTGGGTGTTGCACTGTCCTTCTCTTTGTGCTTCTGATAGCCCTTATGATTCTCCTCATGAGGTGGTCTTGTTCTGTTAGCCTCTCATAGATATCTCTCAACCCGACCTTGTTCTCTTCTCGTTTGATCCAACAACAGTGGCAAGGGTGGTCCTGACACATGGTATTTCTACCATTCTCTTTCTTAACGAAAAAAAGAAAAAAGAAAAAAGAAAAAGAAAAAAAACAAAACTGTCATGGGAGAAAAGGAAGAAATTCCTTGTCATAACAGGCCTCGTTCCAAGAAAAGGTGGAAACACCCTTGGGCGGGAAGCTGACTGTGGAAAAGATGGTAACACCCCGTAGTTCAAGATAGCTGACTCACCAGCCACACCTTTTTAGCAAGTAATTTTGAAGCCACCTTCCTCGGTGCACTGTCTCTGCAATATCAGTCCGACTGTCCTTCTTAACATATGATCTTTCTTACAAATCATTGAAGTACGAGACTTGTTGGTTGCCTCCCTGGGTACGCCTTGTCTTCAAGATCCTAATGACAATAGCCGACATGATCTTCATTACCAACCTCTTGAGTGATGTGAGATTTCATCCTAATAGGATGGGGATGTGAGTATGGGCTGCCCTCTGTATCTATAAGCAAGTGAGACAGAGGGTGGGGTGAGTGACCAGTGTTTCCCTTCAAATCTAATGAGAGGTGAGATGTGTGAACGGAGTGTTGCATGCATGGGATGGGCCTCTCAACGCACAACGCACGATCTATTCCTATGCACTGCACCATAAGGCTCCCTGGCCTTCCTTCTTGCACTATATGTTGGCAAGGGTGGGATGCACAATTGCACCATCAAATATGCACAAGGCATACAACCTCTGCATAAGTGAGTGAGGATTACATTAATGGGTTTTAGGAATAGGCTACCCTCTGTATCTTTCAACAGAGCGTGAGACAGAGGGCGGACTGAGTGTGACGGATGTTTCTTCAATCAAGTATTGAGAGGTGAGGATTGAGGGACGTTACGACCATTGGCGTAAGGTATGTTTCTGTTTCCCTCTGCACCCACGCGATGGGTCTCTGCCATCAACACACGACACGTCACTCTGTTCTGTACATTGCACTACAAGGCTCCCTGACCTTCCTGCTTGCATCTATGCCAGACGGGTTGGATGCACTGATGCACCATCAATTGTGCACCTTGGCATACTCCCTCTACACCACCCCCTTGTCGATTCCTAAACCGGGTGTGAGATCTGGGTTTTCATCAATATTACCTCTAGTGATGTAAGTTATGGAGCGAGTGACTATTCTCTCATTCCATCTGAGTGCCCGTGAGTTGATTGACTCTCCTTCGTCAACAACACCTCCCCCGACAGGCTTTATCAACCAGCTACCTCCCTGGGTGCTGTTGCCTGGTCCTGCCATGCTGGCCGAAAGCTAGAGCGAGCTGTGGTACCTCTTGCAGCCAACTCCAACCCTTCTGTAGCAGTGACGGTTCCTTCGACCATATGCGAAACAGGCCAAGTCTTTCTAACCTTATCCTTATGATTGCAAGTGTACGTTATGTTTTAAGTGTAGGGACGCCCGCGTCCAGTCGCGGTTGATGAGTCCTAGGTTATGTTGCTGCATCTAACCCTGCCCGATAAGGTCTTAAGTGTGGGGACGCATCCCTGCACATCAGTTTTGCATATCATCATGGAAATACATCTATCCACCTCCAAATGCGGAAATTCATTTTTATGCTCTGATGGGGTCCCTTCTTGGAATGAAGGAGACCTAGGGGAGAGAAGGAGAGAAGGGAGAGACTGCAGAGAGGAGAGAGAAAGAGGAAGAAGATGAGAGAAGAAGAGAGAGAAAGACTAACAAAAGAGAGAGAAAGACAGGAAAAGAGAGAGAAAGAGGAGGGAAGCCATGAAAGCTAGGAGGAAGGAGAAAAAAGACTTGATTATTGATAACTGATCCCCTAATTGGGTCTCTCAACACCTTATATACCCTGTCAGTATAACTGGGTATTCCCATGCTAACCTGTGTCCTACCCGTCTATCCCCACTCTTTTACATTCCATCCCGACCCCAAAGATTTTTGCCCTCAAAAACAAAAAGAGGACTTATGGCTCACAGCGAAAAAAAAGGGGGGGGTTGCAAAGTACTACTCTAATCAGCATTACAAAGGAGAATATAGGAGAATCTCATGTGGAATTGGGGCATAGAATTGTGTATATGATGTATATGACATGCCAAGTTGATAGCATATGAGTTTGGCCTCCAATTCTTGACAATTAGGGGCTGACAAAAAGAGGAAAGCATGCTGTCCAGAATAGGCATGCTAAAGAAAACTGGTCATAACTTCCTATGGGCATCTCTGATTGAGGCATGTGACATGTCAAAATGAAGTTCATTGAGGGTGCTTTCAGCCCAGGTAGGTTATGCAAGGGTGCACTTAATGCAGGCCCAAAACTGTTTGAAAGTAGATGGCTGTCTACTGCAAAACAGGCTCGAGTTGTCTTCAGCCAAGGTTGCCGCCTCAAGGTGAGGGAACTTCATCAGGGGAGTGCTGATGTAGATAGAGCTTTCTTTCAACCCCCGAGATCAAATGGATAACCTACATGGTAAGCATCACCAGCATACAGGTCATCCATGCAAGCTTGGGTCTCTGCACTACCACCGGGGTCAAATGGAAAGTGGCTATCCTTTCCATGCATTGGGTTACCATCCACAAGTAAAGCTAGAATGGTTAGTACCATGCTGTCAATAACACATGGGGTTGCATAAGCTGAGAAGTGTATTGCATCAACCCTTATATGTGACATGTGTACAGACTGAAGGTCTCCTGGAAGGACATGTTTTCTTGATCCGTAATATGAGCATGATCTTTAAGATCTTCATGATCTTCTTTCTTGAATGAAAGTTCATCTTTCTTTGGACCCACATCAAAATGGTCTTCAGCAAGATATGTCCTATCCTTGGCATAATGATATTCGAATACAAATAGGAGTTTTGCATTATGTGCTCTACATTTGTCTTGATGATCACAAGATATTGGCTTAGCACATCGATAGCATAAGCCCGCAGCATGCAATTCCCGTATCGTATCACTAGTAAGGTGTCTAATGCGTTTAGCCTTAGATAGCAATCTAGACACATGGTCATCACCATTGGTCAGCTCAGTAATAGTTCTGACATGCTGCTCATAGTCATCTTGCTGCTCATTGTACAACAGATGGCTGCCCATGACCATAATGCTCATACTGTCCATATGAAGGGTCATGCCAATGTGGCTACGGCTCATAATGATAATCATGATGTCCACACATATTCTCATCACCATTGGTCAGCTCAGTAATAGTTTTGACATACTGCTCATAGTCATCTTGCTGCTCATGTACAACAGATGGCTGCCCATGACCATAATGCTCATGTTGTCCATATGGAGGGTCATACCAATGTGGCTACTGCTCATAATGATACTCATGCTGTCCATATTGCATATGGTAATAACAGCCCTGCTGCTCATTTACATCAATTTTCTGTTGACTATTACCAAAACTTTGGCCATTTGTTGCCCATAAACATGCTGCCCAAGATTGCATGATGATTGTCCAACATGACTACAATGGTGTCCTTGCATCCTAGGCTAACCATAAATATGATGAGTGGAAATTCCATGAGCATAGGTATCGGCATGATGATGGTCATAATCATTGGCTTGCTGCTCCTGCATTGCATAAGAATCTCCATATGCATGCTGCTGACCAATGTTGTATGAGCTACCATATACATGACCATGATCATGACTTGCATAAGAGCTATGTTGTTGCATAAAGGAGTGCTTGTAAGCGTAATCATGCTGTCCATAATGGCCATAATCATGTTTCCCATGATAGCCATACTGATGATCGAATCCATTGGAGTATGATCCACCCTCATGACAAGGTACATAGCCTAGGTGTTTCCCAAAGTTGTATTGTACAATACTTTGGTTATCAAAATTGCCCATATGTGATTTAGCTTAGCATCCGGAAACTGACCTATATTGTTTGCCACATCAAAGCATCAAAAGATCCCTAGTGTTACCATTGAAAATTAGATCTACACACTGCTATTTGTTATTGTATGTTGCTCACTCTATACAACACACTGTTCACTATGTGTTAAAAGTTAATCAGACTTATCATCCAATGCTTTCTCCACTTAACATATGCAAATCTGTAGCATTGGTGGTAGCAAACAAGCTCCCCAAGCTAAGCACTTGTTAGCTGAGCAATCAACATGCTTACCATGCAGGGATTGGATGCCAGAGTACTTTCAGGGTATACACGTCAAGTTCAGTATCAAGATCAACAGTGGACTTGTCACAATAAATGCAAAGGATGAGAATACAAGGTCCTCCTCCATTTATTCATGAGCCTAGGCCTTCAAACTGCACTGTGCTAGACAACTTAGGGACACCTAAGCTAATCACTTGAGCTGCTTGCCTGACAAGATAGGTGCATTTGCCTCAATCTCACCTTCAGACCCTTCCAGGGTCATTAAGACTTTGACTTGGTAACCATATCTACCTGAAAACTAGCAAGTATCAGAAGTTGTAAAAGTTCTATCCTTGAAGCACCAGACAGTAGTAAACCCTTTTCCCCTAGATCTGGCCAATGCTACAGCAAAAATGTACTCTTGCTTGAGTGCATAGGTAGGGTTACCAGCATCAGCTTGCTTTTTGATGAAGGTAAGCATTCAGGCTCTTACTTGATGTTACCCCTAATTACAGCACACTTTTATACACCTCTAACCATATAACTCTCAAGCATTGCAAAGCACCCATATATAAAATCCAATAAGCATAAGAGGATGTCTCAAGGACCCCAAGCTTGCTCTTCCAGTTAAGAGAGCACCTGCTGAGACAATGGTGAGAATTATGCCCAAAATTATTTCAGTGACCTACTGATCTCAAAACTTGATGGTGAGCAAGTAGCTGCACTACATCTCTGACCAACATGCCCAACACCACCAACTGCCATGAAAGGGTCTTCACACACCCTGTCCTAGAAATGCCTTACTGTTAGGCATGTGCTTAATTATTCTTGCACCATGAAGGTCGAGCACCCTTTTGCTAAAGCTTCCACACAATTCCAACCAAATAAGTAGGTTCTAACATTACTGAATCATAGGGTGAGTGGCTCCACAAAGATTCAATAGGACCCTGGGATGGTCATAACAAGGAAGGAAATAATGATTGACACCTTGAATGAGTACAATTCTCAAAAAAAAAAAATCACCAAGCCACTAGGACAGCTATAGAATGATGAAAACCTTGTCCATAGTAGCAAATCACTAGGCATCCACTGTGGCTACTATATCTTCCACTAATACATCTTTGCAAGCTCTCTTTGACTGTGTTCATTACTTGGATGAACCTGTACTGCTTCACTTGTTGCATATCTTCAAAGCTGATGTAACACTGCTTCCCTTTTTGCATATCATCAAAGCTGATGTAACCAGCACTAATCCATTGCCCTCAAAGCAATTATCATGGCATGAAACCTTGTCAAAGGGTGCTTTTTGGACAATGAGCAATATCTTTAGCACTGCTTCACTTGTTGCATATCTTCAAAGTTGGTGTAACATTGCTTGGTAAAGAGATTCCTTACCCTACAATACACTGCACACTGCAAATCCTTATGAAACTCCCAAGTCTGGCAGAAGTAGGACAAAGCTTGGCTACTTAGAGAAGAAAGGGTGCAGATCAAGATCTGCAGATTCATCTCAACAAATTATTATCGCTATCTTTATAACTTGCCCTCCATAGATGACAGAAGGGTTGCCATTGCAGAGGCTGAAGAAAGCATAGGCACCTTAGCTGAAGTGCTGGATAGTGGAACACAGAAAGAAAAGGAGCTTGTGGCAGGGATTTTCTTTCTGTTGTGCACCAATAGTTCTGAGCATCTCCTCTTCGATATTTGGATACTTCATAAGCCGGACATCAAACACCTCTAAGCTTGATATCAAACACTATGCAGTCCATTCTTCTTTGACCAGAGATTGGACCCATGTGCCTTACCAGGTTGGGGATATTGTGGAGTCTAGCATTATCCATAGCTGCCCCTGCTGACTAGATAATTCCATCATGCTCTAATTCTTACAAATGGTGCTAATCTGTGTCATCACTCAACTCAGGCTCATCATTTTTTGGTGAATGTGTGTGCCCATTCCAGTCCGCGTTGTTGATCCATTGCAGCACTATTTCCCAGTGAGAAGCCGCTCTGCTACAAAATCTTTGCGGAGTCACCTTCTGATGCGGAGTCATGCTTCAATGATGTGAGCAAGGTAGCCCTCATGCAGCTGCTCAATTTTGCAAAGGCCATGGCCATATAGGCCGTAGAGCTCCAGAGAAGCTTTTCAAGATACTGGACATGTATGAGGCCATATGGGACATGATTCCAATCATAGATGCGATCTTCAAAGGGGAAGGATGTGTGAATTTGAGGTCAGAAACTATGGGCATTTTGAGCAGGCTTGGTGATGCTATCCGTGGAACCTTCTCTAAGTTTGAGAATGCAATACAGAAAGAGACCTCGAAGGCTCCTGTGCCTGGTGGTGCAGTTCATCCTCTGGCTCGGTATGTCATGAACTACTTGGGATTTATGTCTGATTACACAGAAACATTGAACCAGTTGCTCTAGGATAGAAGAGAGCTGTCCTAGAATGTATGATAGTCCACCTAGCTCAAAAACTCCCCAAAATGGTGTATGCCTTCAAGCATGTGATGCATAGAGGGCCATGCCACAAATTAAACTTGGTGGGAGATTGAGATCCAGGAGGGGAGGAGAGATCTTCGCTGGCACTCCATGGGAGCTCTCATGAAAGTCTCAAAATGAAGAAGAATTCTCTTTCGAAAAAGTAACCACGGTTAGATCTCATCTAAGTGTTGTCTAGTCCTCCTCCACTAAAACCCTAGAAATTTTACCTCAATGTTGAAAAACGAGCTACCATTTTTGTCTTTTGGCCTCCAAATTCAGTCAAGCTTTTTGCCATAGTTGTGTAAACTCCCAAGAAAGCTGCCATCTCTATAGTACTTTTTGGCTGCTGGGGTTCTTCAATGCTATACCTGTGCACAGTAGGGTTTCCTAAGACTGAAAAAGGAACTAAATCTAAAGGAAGGAGAGAGAAAGAAAGGACCTAAAAACTAGGCTCTGATACCAACTATAATGAAGGAGACCTAGGAGAGAGGAGAGAAGGGAGAGACTGCAGAGAGGAGAGAGAAAGAGGAAGAAGATGAGAGAAGAAGAGAGAGAAAGACTAGCAGAAGAGAGATAAAGACAGGAAAAGAGAGAGAAAGAGGAGGGAAGCCATGAAAGCTAGGAGGAAGGAGAAAAGAGAGACTTGATTATTGATAACTGATCCCCTAATTGGGTCTCTCAACACCTTATATACCCTGTCAGTATAACAGGGTATTCCCATGCTAACCTATGTCCTACCCATCTATCCCTACACTTTTACACTTCCCCACTCCTCCGTTCTATTTCACCTTGTCCCCAGGGCTGTTCCTTGTCCGTTTGCCTTTATCCTTTGTTTTGCCATTTTTCCATGTGAACACACCCTACGTTCGTTGAGACTCACATCCAACCTTACATCCCTATTTGTCCCTTCGAACTGCCCATTTTTCCTTTTTACCAATCCCTGTTCCGACCGATGGTTCTTGAGTTATTAATTTTTTTCGCATTTCCCGTAAATTGGACTTTCTTCCATGTGAATGCACTTTTATTTCTTCCAAACACAAATCTGACATGACAACCCTGTTCTCCATCTTTCTCTTGACATTTTTCCTTTTTGCTTCCTGTCCTTTTGATGCATGATTCATCCCATATTAATTTTTGCATGTTTTCGGGCCCTTTTCGTGCATATTTTTAATATTTTTCCATGTGAACTAGCCCTACTCTTTTCAGAATTCCATTCTGACTGGATCGCCTTGTTCGGCCACCCTTCCTACACAATTTTTATTTTTTCCTGCCATGTTTTGCCATCTGGATTTTTTGTTATTAATTTTCATTGGTGTTTTTTAGCACCATTTTCTTGTTTCTTCCATGCGAATGCCTTCTAACCCCATCCGACCTGAGATTTGATGTGATAGCCCCGACGGTTTTTTTTTTTGGACATTTTTCCTCTTTATTGTCCTCGATTTCGATGCACGGATCATTCCATATTAATTTTCGAATCCCTTTTCGAGTACGATTTTTGGGCTTTTCCCATGTGAACACGTCCTCTCTCGATCGAAACCGTGTATTGACATGATAAGTTTGTTGGGCACATTATTGCGCACATTTTTCTTTCTTTCTACCCTGCCTTCCGATGAGTGGATTTTTTCATATTAATCCTCGTATATTATTTTAGAGCCGTTTTTTGTGTTTTTTCCATGTAAACACCTTGATTTTGCCCCGAATCCTGTGTTGCATTTTTCTATCATCTTCCTCTCGTCTCCCGGCACATTTTTCGTTTTTACTATTTTTCGATCCGGTGTATGGTTTGGGTTTTATTAATTTTTCTTCCTCTTGACGTGTGACCACGTCCCTTGTGTTGCGCATGAACGCGCATGTTTTTGGTTTTAAGTGCCTCGGGACACCCCCGTGGCCTCTGTGCCTCACTTGTCGCCATCCCCACCCTGTTTGATCCCGTTGATGCAAAATTTTTTTACTCCCGCCTTGCGCCTGCGCGCGGGTCGGGGATGCGCTCACCTTTTAATGGATTTCAAAACAGAAATACAAAAAAAAAACACACACACACACACACAAAAACAACAAATAGCAACAATAGCAAACCCCGAAAAAAAAACACAAGACAAACAGCAAACCACAAAACACCGACACAACCACTAATAATTAACCACAAAAAACACACACACTAAAACAACGAATAGTAACAACAGAAAACCAAGAAAAAAAAAAACAAGACAAAAAGAAAAACACCCAAAACCGACACCACCACAAATAATTAAGGGAAAAAAAACCAAACAAACAAAAACAAAAAACACAAGCAACACACAACACAACAAACAATAAACAATAAACAAACACAAATTAAAAAAAAAACAAAAATAGAAAAAAACAAAAAAAGAGCAACAAAAAAGAATCAAATAGAGAGAGAGAAAAACGCCAAACTAACAAAGACAAAAATTAAAAATTAAAAATAAACAACAAAAAAATAAAAACCACAATTTAAAAAAATAACAATAACTGACTTACCTGTTCGTTCCCTCCTCTTCTCTTCAATCGCGCTCGCCTTCCTCCCTCTTCCTCCTGCGTCTCTCACCTCCCTCTCCATTGTTGCGGCCGGCCTCTCCCCTCCATCGTCCCTCATTACGGCCCTCCTTCCTCCTCGCGGTCCTTTCCTTCCTCATCGCGAGCATCTCCTCCCCTCCGCCCCATCTCTACCACCCCTCCTCTCCAACCCTCGCGCTCCACATCGCTTTTCCCCTCGCGCTCCACACCTCTCCCTTCGCGCCTCCCTCTTCCTCCTCCTCTACGCCGCCTTCTCTCCTCGCCTCCTCCCCTTCTCCGTCGGCGCCAGCCTCCACTGCCATCTTCTCCTCCTTCTCCTCTCCCCCGCCGCCCCATCTCCTTCCTCTTCCTTCCCCTCTGGTTCTAACCTCCATAACTTAACTAACTTACATAACTTAACTAACCTACATAGCTTAAGTAACCTATAACTTAACTAACTTAATTAACTTAGCTAACATGATTAACTTAACTCACCTAATTAACTTAGCTCACCTAATTAACTTCCATAATCTAACTTTCTTACCTTACCTACTATACTTAGTTAACCTATCTCACTAGCTCACTAACCTAGCCCTAGTTTCCCCCCTTCTAGCCCCCTTTCCTACCCCTACCCTACGCTACCCCCACCCTCCACACGCAGTGCGAGCATCCAGGTGTGCCTGTGCGTACGAGAGCTGCCAGTGGGTGTTCACACGCGCGGACGCGCGTCCGGATTTTGTCCGTACGGTGGTGCGTGCCATTCCTAAGCACACACAGCTGTTCACATGCAGCCCGTGTATCTCTTTTGATTTTCCACAAACCCGAGAAAAATACTTTAAAAATACCTAAACACACTTAAAAATATTAAAAATTTTATAAAAATTAAATTAAAAAAAGTTACTGAAAAATTCATTACTAAATTTGGTAATTTTTTGATTGATCTTGCTAATTATAATATAGGAAATTAATTGCATAAAAAATTAATAGTATTTAAAATCCTTTTTAAAATCACTAAAAATTGAGAAAATTTTCATTAAAAATCCCTAAAAATCAGAATTAAATTAAAAAAAAGCACAAAAAATTTCATTAATGCATTTGACAGCTTTTGGAATATTTTTTAAACTAAAAACACCTTGGCACATGATCATTCTATTATTTTTGGACCTAAATGATCATTCTATTATTAATCTAACTTTTATTTTTGGATCTAAATGATAACTTTTAATCTAAAGTTATCATTCTATTATTACAAATCCATTGTTGAAGCCTGATGGTTTTATTTTCAATTAGGTTTGGTTGATACTCTAATAAATCAAACATTAAAATTTTTTAAAAAATAAAAGCACACCTAACTTATGATTTTAAAAAATAAAATACAATAAAAATTTCACCCAAACACTAATCAACATTACCTAAACCAAATGTTTATTTTTTCCAGTTAGTGGTTTTTGCTCTTTTGTTGGATTCCTTGCATTTGTGAATACTTAGTGCGCCCTTAGTCTCTTGCATACACACCCGTACCAGATATCTATTCTTCATACTTTATTTATTTTTTGTCCTCCCTTAACCATAGTTAATTGTTAAAATGAACTTTATTCACCCGCTTTTTCACACATGCTCGCGCTAAACACACATTTTTCTAATAACTTAAAATCAACCCGCCATTCACTTTGCACGGGCTATGTGCACTTCAGAGGCACTTTAATTTTTTAAATAAAAACGAACTAGCCGTCACAAAAATGCACACGTTGAAAAAAAAAAGTGCTTCAGACACATTAAAATTTTTCATCAATGAATATGCATTTAGAGACCTGAGCCTGGGGATCGCAATCCGGGTTTCGTTAAAAGCAGCGTTTCACATTAATAAATTATAACTAACAATTTGAAAATAAACCGCCATTTTCTTATTAAGGTTTACAATCTAATAAAATTTCAACCATTGTTAATAATTTCTTAAAATGGATACTTCATTAAAATCATTTCCCTCACTGCAGTTTTTTTTCCTTTTAAATAAATATGCTTCGTGAGATGGGCATGTATATTTCCTTTAAGCTGACATTGTTGATCAAAGTTCTGATTATGTCCTGATTAGGTTTTTGAGATATTATGGTTTGATTGTGTGATACGATTATGGGTGCAGTCTATAGTTTTCTTTTTTGCTTGATACGAGGTCTTGGGTGCCTGTTTGTTGCATAGCATGAAGCTTTCGATTGCATTTTTGTAGGGATCATGCCGAATTTTTTTAAGTATGTGGGTTGTTTGGGGTGGTCCATTGGTTAGTTACGTTTGTGTGTGCTTATTTTGATCGATTTCTTTTTTATAGCTATTTTGTTATTTTGCAGGCATTCTTTGTGATTGTCTGTGTTTGTGGTGTATGTATGTTCCATCTGAATGGTGCCTCAAGCTTCTCCTCCTGTTCAGTAGGGATTATTCTTCCCTACTAACTTTTGAGCCTATCGCGAAAGCAAGCCTTGCAACTTTTGTGGCTGCTTCACTCCCTTTGATTCTAGACAATCCGGCCCTATGTGATGAGTTTCTTGTGTCATACAGTAAGAAATCGGGCTTGATTCGAGGTACTTCCATGGTTTTGACATCTAGAGGGTTAGGAAAGGCTTTGTCTCTTCCCTACAAAGGAGAACCCTTTGTTACAGCCCGACAGTTATTCTCAAATGACGAGATTTTCAAGCTGTTACAAAAGCAGACTAAAGAGGTTCTCAATGTCAAGAAGGTGACTAACACTTCAGGAGTGTCTTTTTCAATGATCACTGATCCTCTCTAGAAGCTAGTCTGCCAATTTCTCCAAGACAGGTTTATGCCTTCCAAAATACCATCCCACTATTTGTCCAAGGAGCTCTTCACAGCTTCCAGGATGGTGCTAAAAGGGGTTGCCATTGACTGGAGTACTTACCTTCTTAGGAAGATGGACCAACATTTTGTCAAAGTGACTAGAGGGAATGTTACCAACGTAACTTATGGTTCATATTTATATGCTTTCTTGACATATTCAGGCCTTAAGAAGGGTGTGCTATCCCCTCCTCCATTTGACCTCGTTCCTCTCCCTCCACCTTCAAAAGATTCAGAACCCATTGACATAGAGGATCTTGATTCCCTTCCTCCATTGGTCATTCAGTGGAAGCGCTTGAAGCGTGTAGCAGAGAAAATTTCCCCAGTCATTCCTTCAGTAACAGTTCTTGCTACCTCTGGAAGTGACCTCCCTGCCTACCTCACATGCAATAACTTATTCAGGGCACGTCGAGAGAGTCCTTTGGAAATATCAGTTCCTTCATTGAACAGTTTAGTGTCAGGGGATGCCATTCCTTTCCTTTGTAACAACATCTAGAGTTCTATTGAACTCTCAGTGAGCTTGTGTTCAACAATTATATGCTTCCTTCTATGAAGAATTGATGCAATCCAAAGACCAGATGCATAAGGCAACTACATAGTTAGCCTCTGCTAAAGACACTCTTGCTGATCTATTTAAGCAGATGGAGTAGCAGACACAAATGATTGAGACCCAGAGAGAAGAAATATCTTCTTTGAAAATTTAGTTAGCAGAGGCTCAGTGAGAGGTCACTAGAGTTTTGGAAGAGAAAGAGAAAATATCCAAAGAAGCTCAAGAGTTTAAGACTCTTTTAGATACGAAACTCTTAGCTTTGCAGATTGCTCACAATACATTGGAATCCCAAGCTTCCCAGATTAAGCAGTTGTAGGACCAACTGGCGCCGTCACGGTCCATTCCTCCAAACCCTAGTGTTCCTATGATTCCTTCTATATCTCAGCATGACTTGACAGTTCTCCAGAGACAGGCCATATTATGTCCGTTGTTTCAAGATAAAGTGGAAAGATTACAGTCTAGGATGGATTTATTATGGTCTACATTTGAGCAATTTCAGGAGTATGTTCCTCTAGACCATTCCTTCTTTGTTCACTATCAGTTGCAGAAGTTGGCCTTCTATATTAAGCTCTCAACGATGGATCTCCCTCTTCCAGAGGATGGTTGGAGTGGGGCTTGGTCTTCTGATTTGCTAACAGAAGTTTTTCGTATGGTCTTTAAAGATTCTGTAAGGACAGATACCATGTTACTGTCTTATATGTATCTATGCGGTGATCTGTTAATTTCAGATAATGTAGATCTAGCTTGGTATGTGGGGGATGTGGTCTTACAAGTTGCCTTATATGCCAACCATTTGGAGTTGAGGATAGATGACATGTTCTAGTGCTATTCTTATAAAGTGGCTACTTGCCCTGACACTTCATGGCATTCAATGGTTGATTCTGTAGTCCTGAACCAACGCCAAAATACAGCTTGTACTTATGTGCAGAACACTAACCAACTGAGGGTGGATCTCCTGGCTTATCTTTCCAAGAACCATCCATTTGATTCATCCTTCTTTGATGCCTACCATCAACAATCTATTTTAGGTCCCTCTGTTCCTATATTAGTGAATGATATAAGAAATATTAGGCCAGATTTAGCCTTGAGATCAAGCTTTCAAGTATATATCATCACACAATAAAAAGAAAGTTTAATATTTTGAAAGCACTCATTGATAGAAGCATTGCACAAATAATTTATTTCATATTCACATCCAAGAGAGTTTTTTCAACATTACACAAATCATATATTTCATTTTCACAGCAAAAAGAGTATTTTAGCATTTCAAAAAATCATCTTTTTCATACTCACAGCAAAGAAACTATTATTCGCAGAGTAGTGGTCATAAAAAAAGACAAGCACTCCAAGAGATCAATCAAGCAACTGAGAAGAAGAAGAAGACATTGAATTTCCAAGAGTAAGTGCCTATTCTCATTGCTACAAAAGTAAAGATTACATTTAATTTTCATAGTGATTCTTATTTAGATAATGCTTGTATTGCTTGATCTTAATATCATTCTATACTAATCATATGAAATAATAATAGTATGATTTGTGATAATTTTATGGATTGAATTAATTTAAAGAGAGTATGCATTAGTAGAGATTAGAAAAGAAGTGGAGAATCACTAGTACCAAATCAGTGTAGTTTAACTCAAAATAAAAAACAAAGTAGAGAAGAGTTTAAAACATGTTGTAGTTAGTAGAAATAAGCAATTTGTGCTATTCGTAGCATAGATAAAATCACTCGTGAAGTAGTAGAATAGACACGCTAGGGAGTGGTGATCATTCATTGCCCTATAAAATTGTTGACCATTTGGAGCAAGGGTTTTGATTTGAAGATGCAAACAATTTTGGTCACAATATCCAGATTCGAATCAAAATTTGCACTACACAATCTTTTTTAGTTGAGATAATGAAACAGTAGAGAGTACTCAGAGAAGAGCAAGGAGGCAAAACTGCTAAAGCCTAGGGGTGCAAAATCCTATAGTAAGAGAGGGGAATTATAGAGGATTAGGGATGCAGAATCTGCAACTATGAAAACACAACAAAGAAAAAACTTAGGTCAGAGAGTTGTATGGAAGAGAGAGTGAGGAAAAGAGAAACTCATTTTGAAAAATATCATGATTAGTTGTAAATATTGACATCGTGAAAATGATAATTTAATATATCTTGCTCTTTGAATTATCATAATTCATTACAGAATACGAGTAGATTTAGATCTTATTTTTGTAACTATTTTTTAATTTCTTTAAAGATTTTAAGTCATGTTTAAAAAAATCATGTAATGGCTATATTGTCGCTTGACGGGGTCTATAGGTAGTCCTCGTACCCTATCGCTTGGAGCATTGCTCCCAAATACCCATCAAGGGTGTTGCCCCGCAGGGCGCTATCCCCTAGATCCCCCATTGGAGGTGTTGCCCCTAGGCCTCCATAGGAGGGTGTTGCCCCCCAAAACCCCCCACTCGAGGCATTGTCCCCCAAATTCCCATGGGGGCACGTTGCCTCTCAATCCCTTGCTACTACTCTTGCCCCTAGATTACCACTCGGGAGAAGGGGGGGAGGGGGATATACCTAAGAACCCATGATTGGGATACTACCCCTAGATCCACAACTAAAGATATTGCTTACACACTCCCTATCCTGTTAAAGATTCTACTTTCGAACTATTATTAAGCTGGCTTCTAAATCCCTAATGACATTACACATTACACATTAAGCACATTAAATATACATAATCTTATAGAATATGATATAATATATTTTAATTATATTTAATAATTATTAATAAAATAAAATAAAATAATATATTTAATATTTTAAATATATTTTGATACTATATTTCATGATGTGTACATAGTACGATATATTAATATACCATGATTTAGAATAAAATAATATAACAGAAAAAAATGCAATATGATACATTTTATTATTATAAACAAGTAGATACTACAAGATTAATAAATATTTAACCACGATACAAATTATATTTCCTTCTTAAATAGCTTTTAATTGATGGTAAAATTTCCTCAATCTTTATAGCTTCATGCCATAGGGAATGAAATCTCTTATTCTTTGGAGATACTTGTAGTTTCAATATTTAAGCACAAGGTCAATATTTCTCATAAAATATCCTATCCTTGTGTCATGTGTGGAATACATGAAATAAAAGTTTCGATCATTTGGTTGAATATTTTTTTATGGAGATCACAAAGACTATTTATCCTTGTTGTCATGTGGGATGCATATAATAGAGGCCAATGACCATTTGGCTAAATCTTGTTCTATGGACATCACAAATAATTATTATCCTTGTTATCATCTAAGTTACATACAATAAATATTTTGACCATATGAATAAATCTTTTCTTGTGAACATCACAAAGACATTTAATCCTAACTCTTGTATAAAATACTTGCAATAGAGGTTTTGACCATTTGGCTAAATCTTTTCCTATAAAGATCACAATGAATTTTTATCCTTGTTGTATATATTATGCTTGAGGTTTTGACCATCTGCCTAAATATTTTTTTATGGAGACCACAATGAACTTTTATCATTTTTATCATGTGAAATACATACAACAAAGGTTTCAATAATTTGTCTATCTTTTCTTATGGAAATCACAAAGAACTTTTATATTTCTTATGGTGTGGAATACATACAATAGATTTTTGACCAGGTGGCTAAATATTTTTCTATATACATTATACAGGATTTTTATCCTTGTTCTTGTGTCGAATAGATATAGTAAAAGTTTTGATCATCTGCTATATCTTTCCCCAATGAGAATACATGAACAAGGTTTTACTTACATAAAGGATAGCTAATAAAATAAAGTAAAATCAAGGGCAACTAAAAATAATGGAATAATATTTTCTTTTTTAGTTTAGGGCATAGTTCATGAGAAACTTTATTTTTGGCCATATGGTCAAATCTATCTCATTTTTATAAGATGTTTTCATTAATACTTTATATTGTGGATATTGAACTCATTTTATCTAATGCTTTAGTATTTTTTTTCTTCTCAATGAAACTTGATACTTCATTGTATTTAGCAATTTCATTACTATTTTCTTCTTTTTGAGAGGTGACAATACACAAATGATAAAATCTCTATTTTCTCACTACTACAGATATCATGGATAATGAATTTTGTTTTGGAGAAACTGTGAATTTGTTTTGTTGGTCAAAACTTGGGAAAGTGCATGCAATATATCCAAATGACACATGCCATGGAGAAACACTTCAAGATGGATATATTTGAGTGGCTATTGATAAATGTCTAAATGTAATGGCATATTTACCATTCCTAATAATTGATGTAATAAAGATTCATGAAGCTATAAGTAGTTTTGCAAAATGGGGAAAGAAAGATATAGTGGTTATGTCAAAATAAATAATAATTCATGACGAAGGAGATGATTAGAAATCAAACCATGTCCTACCTTTTGAGGATATTGATGTGCTTAGCATTCATGAAAGTTGGAGAGAATGTAGAGTGATGCTATGGACACAAGGCAACATGATGTGTGTTGGATGTGGGTTATATTATTGGCTTTTCCATATGATATGATAAACTTTGAATTGTTGGGAGAAGAGGATGTTGGTGTGATCAAATGACAGGAATGTATATAGGTGACAACCTCCACTATGTCACTTTGGAAAGATGGCCTATTAAACGGATCACCTTTGATGATGGAACACCACTACTATAATAGCAATCATACATGCAGTTCATCTCTACAAATGCTTGTGCCAAAAACATGGAAGACATGAAGATTCTGTTTCTGCAAAAATAAATAAATAAATAAAATATCATATTGTACGGTCAATAGAAAGCCTCAAATTGTTGCCCCTAAAGATGCAAACTTGAGAACTTCTATGGACTCCATTTCATAGGTTTCCACAATTGATTACTGCCAAGAAAAGTGCTGTTAATTTGTTGATAGAGAAGCAATGCAATAATTGTGTAAATACTTTTGGGGATTTCAATTCGAAGAATGCAAAAACTCTGTTTATGACAAGTCATCATGCAGGATTGATCATGTGGGAACAAGGAAATACAGCTTCATCTTCAATGGATAAGTGGTATGTGGAAGGGTGTGGTATGAGATTCACGGAATCCCAAATACATCTTTTTATAGGTGTAGAACATAATTTGAGCATCCTGTGAGGAGGTAAATGCATGGAAACGGGGGGTAATAAGAATAGCTTGGTATCACACAAAGATGGAAAGAGCCATCCTTAGAAACTTTGTCAAGAAGAATGCAGAACGAATGTCACATAAGAGTAGAACAATGCAAGTGGATCAAGGAAGACACAATTGGTCATCCCAAATGTTTACAAGAAGGTACATATATGGGTAGAAATAAATTCAACATTGGATGGTATTGGATATGTAAGAAAATGTCATTGTCCACCTTCAATCATATTTGGAATAGAGAGTTCAAGCATGTAACCTTAGCAAAGACAAGTGAGTTCTCCAAATGTAGTATTTGCTCAGAGATCAAAGAGTAACTTCCACCAACAAAGTGTCTTCAAGAGTGAAATGTGCTTCTGAAAAAGCATTAATGTCACATGCTACAACAATAAAGTTATCAGAACATATACTATAGTTGGCACTTGGCCTTAGCATTAAAGCCAAAGAAAAACTTGTGCATCATATATGATAAGATGGACTAGCAAAAGATAGCTATCCCTAGGTTAAGGCTTCGATTAAAAGAGATTGAAAGATTTGCTCAACTACCAGCTTCTTTAACATGCATGATTACACAGGGAGAAGGAAAATATGGACATTTCTCACTTGATCTATGGCCTCATGATCCTAACTTCACAATTTCCTCATTGTCCTTGTGCTTCATGAGATGTACAAGTAGATGGAATGCCAAGATCAACCTCCATGCTACTAAAAGCCCTCAACAAGAGAAAAGCACTAGACCACCATCAAGATGTTATGCAAAATAAAGCATGTATCAAAGATAATACACCACAGGATGGCCATCATAATTTCAAATGATTGCCAGAGACCTTCCTACTTTCACTTGATAATTGTTGATCAAAAAATAAAATAGCTATCCCTTGCATATCTATCATTGTTTGTTGCATGAGGAACATTCAAGATGATCCATCTTGGGTTTCTCATGGTGGGTCATACACATGAAGACATTGATGGAATGTTCAGCAAATTTTCAAAGAAGCTACGAACAAGCATGACCTTCACTTTTTCTTATCTTATGCAACATTTTCAATCGCACTAAATGACAAGGCCTACACCTTTCTTATTGACACATGTGCCTAACTTTAAGAGATACATTGAGGGATACTTGTGTGATTCCAAAGATACACTTCTTGGTAACTCAAAACCTCTTCAATTTCAATTTTATATACAATAAGATACATTGAGAGAGACAAGAGTGTGTGTGTGTGTGTGAGAGAGAGAGAGAGAGAGAGAACTATTTACAAGTAAAAAGGAACTATTTGTTGCGACACATGTCATAATCCAATGTAAAACAAGTTCTATCAAACCTAGAGTACTCGCAAAAATACTTTTGCCTTGAGAGAGAGAGAGAGAGAGAGAGAGAGAGAGAGAGAGAGAGAGAGAGAGAGAGAGAGAGAGAGAGAGAGAGAGAGAGAGAGAGAGAGAGAGAGAGAGAGAGAGAGAGAGAGAGAGAGTGAGTGAAAGCTATATATCGATAAAGAGAGAATTGTTCGTTGAAACACATGTCACAATCCAATAATGTAATACAAGCTCTATCAATTTGGAGTGCTTGTACAAATGTTTCTATATTGCAAACATGAGAGAGAGAGAGAGAGAGAGAGAGAGAGAGAGAGAGAGAGAGAGAGAGAGAGAGAGAGAGAGAGAAAACTATTTGTTGAAACACCTTTCATAATATAATATAATATAGATTCTATCAATCCATAGTACTAGCAAAAATTATTTTTAGGTTGCAAAAGAGAGAGAGAGAGAGAGAGAGAGAGAGAGGGAGGGAGGGAGGGACAGAGGGAGGCAGTGGTGATGGTGAGATAGGTGGCATAATTTGAGAGAGAGAGAGAGAGGGAGAGAGGGAGGGACGGAGGGATAGAGGGAGGCAGTGGTGATGGTGAGGTAGGTGGCATAATTTGAGAGAGAGAGAGAGAGAGAGAGAGAGAGTAAGAGTGTGTGTTGTGTGAGAGGAGAGAGAGAGAGAGAGAGAGACAAAGAGAACGAACTACTTACATGTAGAGAGAGAGAGAGAGAGAGTGTGTGTGTGTGTGTATGAGTGAGTGAGTGAGTGAAGGTAGTGGCAAAGGTAGTAATAGTGGTAGAGCTAGCAACGAGGGCGGTGGTGTGGTGACGGTGGCAGTGGCGGTGGCGGTGGCAACAGCGATGGTGGTGGTGGTGGTGGAAGTGGAAGTGGAGGTGGATACATCTAAGGCTAGAATAAGTGAACTATGTGAAATAAAAATAGAGGGGTTTCCAAATAAAACTCGCTCAAAAGCTCGCTCAAAAAACTCACTTCTTGCCCTTCCCCCCTCACTTCATCCTCTTCCTCTTCTAAGTAATTAGTGGGAAATATTTTCGACCTATTATATGCAAAAAATGCATCCCCAAGGTCACCTTTCTCATCTTCTTTCTCATCTTTACAAAATCCAAGACATGCTTCAAAAGATGAATCATTCAAATCATTGAATTCATGAATTACATCCTCGAGATATTTATCCTTGGCATTCAGAACCCGATTCAGGCAAGATAAGAGTCTAAGTTGGGGTTTTATCACACTCCGGACGCAATGGTGATGTCGGATTTGCCAAATTTTGATGACAAAATATTTTGCAATAGATTTCAGGTCTGAGACAACATGTATTTGTATGCCTATGGCTTATGTGATGCTTCTACTGATGTGTCTATTGATACCGAATCACTTGTGGATGTTATGTCTCTTATGTGAGACACATTTGGAGCTGATTTAGCTTAGCCATTGACTGTTTTGAACAATACCAGATCTATCCAAAACAGGGCAGCCACCAGTTACTTCAATTTTATGCTTACAGGTCTTGGCATTTGATGCCCGATTATGCCCGGTTGGTGCCTATACATACAGGAATGTATCCCTATGGTTTGCCTATGAATTTGAGCTTGGATTGAGCACTGACTTACTCAATTTACAGAGGTTATATGCTGTTGGAAACTTTAGGGCTGAAGCTATTTATGCTATAGTTGGGTTATGCCTATTGGTCACGGGGTTCCTTCCGGCTACTCGAAATGATGCCATGATGTATTTGGACTATGCCACATGTCTTGTTTATGCTCTGGAATGCTTTTGAGCTGAGATTAGAGCTTGATTTGGGTTTGACTGTCACTTCTTTGTAGCTGGAATTTCATCTATGACATGGTTTATGCCTAGGCTACCCAGAACAAGTTATGATGTCTTTGTGAATGCTTTATGCTTTGGCTGTGGATGGCAGTTGTTTGAGCTTGTCTCGACATTCATTTGAGTATTCCCTTGAGCAGTTGGACATTGACTTGGATTTTTCCGTTACAACTTGGCTTTTTCCATTATGACCTTGGATGCTATTGCGGCATTGTCTTAGTTACCTGTCTTTGGTACTTTGACTTGGTTTGCTTGAGCTATTGAGCTCGTTTATCTGCCTTTTGAGCCAGTGGGAGCATCTTGTATGCTTACCGACATTAAGCAGGAGGCTTATGATATTTGAGCATTTTGCAAATACTTGAGACTTTGGAATCTCTTACACTTACATGTTGCATGGTTCATGCACTGATATCTTGGAATTGCTTTTGACCTGAGCTTGGGCTTTGCACTCTAGTGAGCATACACCTACTGGTGTCAGGTCTTGCTAGTGTTATGTATACTTTGACCTACTGTCCAGGGGGTATGCCTACTCACTATAGATGCTTTGGTGACATGTTTGCGTGCTTGCTCAGGGTCTTGATGACTGTTTGGTGTTGATTTATGCCTATTTATGGCTGGTCATGTCTTGGCTATCATTTATTGACTTGGTGCAGTGATTTGATCAGCAATTGACTCTCACAGTACCCTGCTGTCATTTATTACAACAAGCATATAACTCCGGCCTGACATGGATTTTTCATGCTGAAATATTCTGAAATGATGTACTTTCACTAGTACTTGGTGGGCAGCAACTTTGGCTACACTTTTCTCGCCATTTTCTCTCGATTTTGGTGATTTTCTGGTCATTTTCTACAGTAAACAGCAAGCAGTTTTGAATTGTCTATAGTCTTCCAGCCTGCATTATGGTGAGTTCATCCGTTGATCATGCTATTTTCAACATCACTAAGCTTGATGGTATGAATTACTCTTATTGGAAGAGCCAGATTTGGCAGCAGGTGTTGGTGCAGAAATCGCAGATCAAACCTTTGAGGTTAAGTGGGCATCCACCTGCAACTATGCCAGATGAGGAATGGCTTGAGCTTGATGAGTTATGCAAGTCCACTATTGTATTATCTCTCATAGAATAGGTTTATTACAATGTATTTGAGGAAGAACAGAGTGCATGGTAGTTGTGGGATAAAATCAAGAATCTCTATGACAAGAAAAGTCCAACAGTGAGTCAGATGTATTGGGGCTGAAGCAGCTTATGGATCTGCGCATGAAGGAGAATGTGACTATGTCTACTCACTTGAGCCAGTTCCATGCTATACTCAAGAACTTGACTTCGCAGTACATCACTTTTGCAGAGGATGTCACTCCTCTTTTCTTGCTTGGTACTCTTAATGAGTCACGGGATGTATTCCGCACTGCATTATGTGCCTCTACTGCTACCTTTGAAATTATCTGATGTTGAGAGTGCTCTTCTGCAGGAAGAGGTTAACCGTAAGAATTTGGATGCCTCTCGTGTGTTGCATACTATGACAGTTAGAGGTAGGAACGATGGATATGGAAAGCATGGCAGTGGCAGTGGCCGTGGACGGGATTCTCAGAAATCTCAGTCCAAGTCTCGTGGGAAGTCACGTAGCAAATCACGTGGCAAGAATGCAGATGTTACTTGTCACCATTGTGGGAAAAAGGGCCATATTAGGTCACAATGCCATGAACTGTGCAATGAAAGGCGCAAAGATAAGGGGAAAGACAAAGTGCGGGATAAGTCTTCTGATCACAGCATAGTGCCTGCAAAGTCCAGTGTTAAAATTGAAGAGATCAATGTTATGTAGCCTGAGGATGTTGATGATGATGATTATATCCTTGCAGCTTCTTCTAGTGCTTCGCAGATGACATAGATACACTCTATATATGCACAGTGTTGGCTCTTGGACTCAGGTGCGTCCTTTCATGTGACACCTTGTCGAGAGTGGTTTCATTCATATCGTATTGTTTTGGGTTCTGTGCGCTTGGCTGATGACAGCTCTCTTGATATTGTGGGCATTGGTGATGTTAGGCTGCAGTTTACTTCTAGTAGTAGTTTTGTTATGCAGGATGTACGTCATGTACCTTCTTTGACACGCAGTCTCATGTCAGCTGGACAACTTGATGATGCAGGTTATCATGTATCTTTTGGAGACTCTGCATGGAAGATCACTCGTGGTAGACTTGTGATTGCGAGAGGTGCCAAGGCTAGCAGCCTCTATCCCTTGATTGTATCCACTTCTTCCCTTAATCATGTTTTGTCTATGGATTCTATCCCACATGTATCTCTTTGGCATGCCCGTTTGGGCCGTATGTCTTTGAAGGGAATGAAAATGCTTTCTGGTTTGCAATACTTACCGCCCCTTGATTATGCACGTTTTGATTCATATGAGCATTGTCTTTATGGCAGGCAGACTAGGTCTTGCATAAGAAGTCTGGTAGGCCACGCATGAGTAAGCCCTTGGAATTACTACATTTGGATGTCTATGGACCCATGCCTTGTCAGTCTATGGGTGGTGCAAAGTATTTTGTTACGTTCATAGATGATTTTTCACAAAAAGTTTGGGCTTATCCCATTAAGCTGAAATCCGATGTCTTGGCTGTGTTTCAGAGATGGCTTGCATTGGTTGAGAACCAATCTGGGTATAGGCTAAAATGCCTAAGGACAGATAATGGGGGTGAGTATGTTTCACGTGCTTTTGAGCAGTTATGTGATGAGAGGGGTATTAAGCATCAGTTGACCGCCCCCTACACCCCCCCCAGAATGGTTTGGCTGAGAGGATGAATAGAACCATCCACGAGCGTGTACGTAGTGTGCTTAGCCACGCAGGCCTACCACAGATCTTTTGGGCTAAGGCAATTAGTACAGCTGTGCATATCATAAATAGATCACCTTCTAGTGGTTTGGATTTCTAGGTTGCAGAGGAGGTATGGGCTGAAAAACCTCCCTCTTATGCACATCTCTGTGTCTTTGGATGTGAGGCATTTTGCCATGTGCCCAGGGACAAGAGAAGTAAGCTGGATCCTAAGAGTGCCAAATGCATTTTCCTTGGTTACGGTCTCTGGGATCCACAGGCACGAAAAGTCATCCGCAGTCATGATGTAGTCTTCCATGAAGACAAGATGCATAGGCAGCTTGAGAGAGTTGTTGAGATCTGCAGGGTCATATTTGAGGAGGAGCCGAGAACTCCCGCACAGCCATTTGGACAGCCTACAGCTGCAGAAAATGCTCATGGTCAGGGTGTTGGACAGGCAGCTGGCCAGGTAGCAGAGCCTGCCGTGAGACTGCCGTGAGATGGTCTACTAGAGACAGACGTCCACCTAATAGATTTCAGCCCTCGATGCATTATGTCTTGGTTACAGATGCAGGAGAGCCTTTCACTTATGATGAGGCTATGTGCAGGGGTGGCAGTCACTCCTGAGAGAGGGCTATGCAGTCTGAGATAGACTCCTTGCATAAGACTGAGACTTGAGATTTGGTTTCCTTGCCTGAGGGCAAGAAGGCTTTGCCATGCAAGTGGGTGTACAAGCTAAAAAGTACCCCTGAATACCCCAAGCCGGCATACAAGGCTAGATTGGTAACAAAGGGTTTTAAGCAGGAGCATGGTGTGGACTTTGATGAGGTCTTTTCTCCTGTGGTTAAGATGACTACCTTGTGCTTAGTCTTGGCTTTGGTTGCTCAGCTTGACTTGGATTTATGCCAGATGGATGTCAAGATGGCTTTCTTACATGGGGACTTGCATGATGAGATTTATATGGAGAAGCCTAAGGGCTTTGCAGAACCTGGCAGGGAGCACCTAGTGTGCAAATTGAAGAAAATTCTTTATGGCTTGAAGTAGGCACCTAGGGAGTGGTATCATAAGTTTGATGCCTTTATTCAGTCACAAGGCTACAGCACGAGTGCTATGGATCCGTGTCCTTACACGAAGAAAGCCCGTGATGGTTCTTTATTGATTTTGGTACTCTATGTGGATGATATACTGGGAAAGCTCATGATGAGCTAGATGCTCTTAAGGTGCAGCTCAAGAAGAGCTTTGAGATGAAAGATCTGGGACATGCCTCTCACATACTTGGTATGCGCATTAGACGCGACATGCATCAAGGACTCCTCTACTTGTCACAGAGGGAGTACTTTCATAAAGCCCTTGAGCGCTTACTCATGCAGGACATAAAGCCTATTGGCTGTCCATTGCCTTCTTATGTGAATGTATCACAAGCTGATTATCCGCAGATAGATGAGCAGAGGGCCGAGATGGCCAAGATTCCCTATGCATCCGTAGTGGGCAGTCTTATGCATGCCATGATTGCCACTCATCTAGATATTGCCTTTGCAGTTGGTGTTGTGGCACGCTATATGGCTACACCTGGCAAGAAGCATTGGGATGCCGTGAAGGGTATCATGAGGTACCTGAAGGGTACTATAGATATGTGCATATGCTATGGCAGCCAGGCTACAGGAGTCGTGGGGTACACTGACTCTGATTATATAGGACATGCAGATAGTAGGAAGTCCGCTTCTAGCTATGTATTCACCTATGCTGGAGGTGCTGTTTCTTGGATATCCAGGGTGCAAAAATGCACTGCCCTTTCTACTACAGAGGTCGAGTATGTTGCAGCCCCACTGAGGCTTGCAAGGAGGCCATTTGGTTGGGTCGTTTGGTGCTGACCTTGGTATTGATGCTATCCCTACACTGCATTTGGATTCTATGAGTGCTATTCAGTTAGCCAAGAATCCGTAGCCAAGAATTCGGTCTTCCATGCGAAGATGAAACACATTGAGGTGAGGTATCACTTTATACGTGGGGTCGTTGAGGACAAGTCTGTTGATCTTGTCAAGATCTTGACTGACCAGAATCCTATAGATCTACTCATGAAAAGCCTCTCTACAGATCGCTTTGCCTTCCTCAGGAGGTTGATGGGCGTGGGATGAGATGACGTCTTTCCTCATTCTGTTGTACATGTATACATGTTGTCTTTTTCCTTTTCTTTTCACTCCTCACTAGGCCAGATTCGCTTTTAAGTGGGAGGTTGTTGGGGGTAAAGGCGCCTCTGCCTAGCCGCCCGTGTATTACTACACTGACAGTCACCACCACTGCACACTGCAGGTGGCGGGCGCCCATCACCGTCACTTTATTCTTTATTCTTTTAGTGACAGTTTGAATAAAGGAAGGCCCGATCACACATTGTGGCTATTGGAGTTCCCATTTCTTGTCTCTCTCTTTCTTGCTTTTGCTCTCCTGCCATAGCTCTCGAGTGCAAGTTTCAATCCTTCTCACCTTTCAATCCTGTGCTAAAACCATTAAAGAGTCTAGGGTTGTATCTTTTGAGGTGGATAACTAGTGACTAATATCACTATCAGAGTCATTATCTGATGAAAAATTAGCAGCATATTCACTAATACCCACTTGTTCTACTTTGTTAGGCTGATGCACAATATTCACCTCTACTTTTTTTACTCTTGCTGGTCATTGTTTTTTAAATAACCAAGCATAAGGCCCTTCATTATCGGTCGTCTCTACTTATGAATCATAGAATTCACTATTAGATTTTTCATCCATCTCACTAACTACTTCGTCTCCTAACTCCCTTAAAGACCCTTTTGTAATAACTTGTATCTTGACCCTATCATTTTGTGGACCAATTACAATTGAACCTTTATACCAATCCTGAATGCACCTTGCTTGGTATAACCAAGGTCAACCTAGCAACAGAGAATATGAAGAGATATTTGACAAGGAGCTAACTACTAGGTAATTCACATCAAATTCTAGCCCAACAATTACAGATTTCACATTGCGAAGCAACCCCAAAGGAGTCACTTCCCTTTGATCAGCCACGTGTAAAACTATATGGGTAGGTTCTAGATTCTTCAACCCTAATTCTTGCATCATTTGGTCTGTCATTAAATTGACTGTTGAACCACCATCCAATTGTACTTCATTCAACAAATGTCCGTTGATGGTAGTGTCTATAACTGGTGCTCTTGGATCCACAAATAAATCTACAAATTTTACTTCCTTAGTTGTTCTCCTTTTGGATGCATTTACAATTCACTTTAGAAGCGTTAATCTCGATCCTTTCCTCCTATTTTGAACTAGCTTATGATAAAGCTACCTTCAACATATAGGAGCTATTTCAAGCAACTGTCTCAAGTTAATTGTTCATTTATCTCCTCCAATTCTGCCCAAAGATCATAGGCCTTATTAACTATTTCCGCTTGCTCTTTTCTCTCTTCTTTTGGAGGCACAAGTCTTTCAGGAAAAGGAGCTACCCCCACCTGAATCTTAGGATTTGCCAAGGGCACAAGCAATAATGAGTGATCAGAAGAGTGTTGAGGAGAATCCAACTAAAGAACCTCTATGTTAGAAGATACATCCTTAGATTTATCCTTCATGGCTCCTTTTGATTGTGAATTCTCTGCTCCTTTTGCACTCTAGTAACAACACCAATCATAGGGTTAGGCTTAAAAGTCACCCTACCAGGTAAAAATTTTGACTTAACATTACTCTCTTGCTCTTTCATTTCTACTTCGATTAAATTTGCAGTGGATGTTGAAGGTTCATTGGAGACTTGTTTACCTTTGTCATTAGTTTTGTTTTCCTCTTGCTTAGGACAATTCTCTTTGGTAATGCCCTTTGCCACTACACCTCCTACAAAGAGGGGTATAGTCTTGACTTTTACGGGTGTCTGGAGAATATGTAGCTATGTGACCTTCTTATTGATATCAATAGCAAATTACTGGTCCTCTAGGCCTTTGTTGTACACTTTCCCCCATTGGATTACCAAAATTACCATCGTTTCTCCTGAAAGGAGAATTTCTTCCTCAGTTTCCATCATTATTAATTGTTTTGTGGCACTGGAGGTCTGCCTTGGGTAACAAATCCATGGGGCCAAATGGGTTGATTGGGAGGCCCAATCTCATAAGTAGTGTTGTTGCGATCCATATAATTGTAATTTCCTTGCATCGCACAATGTTGTTGTTGTTGGCTGATCTTGTGCCAACAATTTGTGTCTAAATGCCCCATTTTAAGACAAAATGTACAAAATGGAGGATGATCGAGCATTAATCGTAAAGGCGTTGGGCATTGAGTAGCCACATGGCCATAACCGTGACACTTACCACACCAAATATTTGATCTAAGTGGGTTTGAGATCAAGCTGCTCGAAGGTTGTTGCACATTAGCAGCTTGTGTTGTTATTGAATAAATTTCTTTCGATGGTGCTTGAACTGCAACCATTATTTCCTCTTTTAATTGTCCTAGAGACTTTGAAATAATTTTGGCTACTTTACCCTAATCTAAAGTGGATTGATTCTAAGGCATAGAAGGCATGCTTGTCTGCATCATATAGGTTGAGATTGAAGTGTACGGATTTAAAGGTACACTTGACACATTGGAACTTGCATTTGCATATGGATTTAAGGGAACAATCACATAAGACACATTCTTAGACACCTCGCTTGAAGTACTGGTGGGGTATTCCATTCAAGGTTCTTTGAATAGATCATTCTACCATTGTTGGTTGAGTTGCACTTCTTCCTACCATCTAGCATGTGTTTTAGCATCTGCCAGTTATTTGGCCTTTGAAGGCCAACATGTTGATGAACTTCGGAATTAAGCCCATCGATAAATTTATGATTTTGTATAGGCTCATCAGGGACTGGATTCATCGTTTGGATACGCTCAATGTAATGCTAATCGTTTCCATGCGCTCAATGTAATGCTCAACACTTTTGGTTGCCCCTTGGGATAAATAGTCTAATTGAAGAGCTAACCGATCTTGAAAACCTTCTTGCCAAAACTTTTCTAAGAATTCTCTTGATAAGGCACCATAGGTCCCTTTATTTTGAGCATTGAGGTTATTGTACCATTTGGATGCTTCATCTTTTAATGTCGCTAGAAAAATATAAAACTTTTGATCATCATCTACTATCTCATTCGTTATGCAAGTCACCTCAAAATTTGCATGTGAGCATTGAGATCTTCATTCCACAATCCCCCAAATTGGGTAAAATCAGCTAATCTTATGGGACTATGAGCCCTTGTCTCTTTAAATAATGCCCCTAGCCCAAAATCTTGAGTAAAGTCAACCCACACATTTTCCTTAGACTCCCTAAATAAGGATCGCAACTCTAGATTGGGTACATCTTGAAATGAATTTCCTTTAGCGAGGAATCCTAAATAAGAATTGTAATCCAAAATCTGTTATTTGCTCTATCCATGAAGCCTCCACTGGCTCTCTAAATAATTGGCAAAATCCAAAATCCAACTCTAAGTCCCAATCAGTGGATGGCTCATTATGTCCTACTATAGCATTAGCTTCCCTTTTTATACTTTCACCACTCTGTCTACTCCTTTCTCTAATGGGACTACTAGTATTTGAAATTGATCGATTCCATTGATATGAATCTTCTTCGCTTTCTTGTGATGGGGTTCTATCAAATGGTATGTTAGGACCAAACAACTCTACATTTTAACTTGACGCAATGTCTATTCCCAAATTCAGCAAAGCATTCACCCTTTCTAGCCTCTCTAGTAGTCAAGCCTCTTGTCAAGTTGCTTCTTCCCTTGCATGCTGGTCTCAAGCTTAAGTTTGTTGTCTCTGTCTCTCCTTAGAACTCATCCACCACTAATTTAGTACCCACTAATGTCATTCTTCATAAATTTTGTGTGACTTATATGTTTTCTCCTAGAGCTCCAAAATTAGGGTTTCTTTTGTTGCATATGCACTCAATAATTTGAGAATAGTTAGCAATTCTGGAACTACTTCTCCATATGGTAGTTTCTCCTTCTGCTCAAGAATTTGAACTAAAATTTTAGTTACCTCTCTCATGTCTTTTGTGTCAAAATAAAATTTCAAGCCTCTGGATATACGAATCCAAGGCAACACATCATTCCATTCAACCCTTCTAAATGTCTGATAAGCTATGCGATAATACCAATCAAAGGGGTATGACACACTAATCGTATTTATTTCAATTTTGTCTATCAGCCCAAAATGTGCCGCTAAGAAAACAATGGTTTGTGCACATTCGTTATACCCCTAACTCTAGGAGGATAATTGTTCAACATCTATTATTAACTGTGGACCAAAATATTTGCCATCCTTTGCTAATTCTATATCTCTTTCCCAATCTAACACTTGCCTTTAGCAATCCTGGGGAAAATTCAAAAAATAGTCTCTTAAGAAAAAGACTTTGTTATCACTCATTAACTTCCCGCAAATGCGCCCTAGGATTCAGATATCTTTGGGAGACTCACCACCTATCTGAGTGCACTTGACTCTTGGCAGTGAGTCCGGCAAATGCACCAAAAAATGACCGGCCAAAGCCAATTTTAAGCCAGTTGCCAAGTCAACTCCTAAGAGTTGTTGCACCAGATAGGCGATATTTGTTACTAATTTCAAAAACTTTGTCTAGCCTTCCAAGTATTTATGATATTATTTTGCCATAATAGTCCAACTAATATCACTCAATGCCTAAGAACTAAGCAAATCTACTCAATTCTTTTGTTTCTTTTTTCAATAATGAATTCGTGGGGAGGTCTCTAGATTGGGCACTAGAATGCCAAGCCTAGGATAGCTATGGTTCCCCCCCACTTTCAACGGTGGCTCCTTAGAATTTTCTCCTGCCATACTTGTGGCAGTTTATCTAGGAAATTTGTTTAACTTTAGAAAGATTAGTTTTAGAATATAGATCCAATGGATTTATTAGTACATATCCATTTAAGTTCCTTTTAATTGTTTTCTTCTCCACATTACACTTAATTTCTTTTATTTATTTAAATCAACAAACATTCATAGAAAATCAATTGACATTCCACAAACGGAGAACTTTAATTCCCCCTTTTTAAAGCACAAATCCTCTCTGTATTGTGCAATTCATCGTTGCTCTTAATGTTTAAATAATTACTTCATTCTTACTTTCCAATAAAAACTTCATTCTCTCCTATCTTTAAACTAAACATCAATCATGATAAAAGCAAGTTCTTTCCACATGCTTACGCATACACATACACACTTCATTTTAAACCCAATATCTCCCCTTAATTAATAAATTACTCTAGTGACTCTCCACTCTTTACTTTCTTGATCATCTAACCAATGTTTATATGAATAACATGTAAGATTCTAGTATAGATACTGAGGCTTTCCCTCATGCCATCCATGCAACCAATTGTGCATTCAGTGTTATTTAAGAAATTTTATATTTAATCTTTTGATAGTAAATATTTTATATTATTTATTTTTTATAATTCATAGAAAATTTACCAATAGTAATGTTGAGTAAGAATACCCATATACTTTCCTTAACCCCCATTTGACATAGATTAATGCAATGCATATATTCTTATTTTGTATAGATTCATAAACATAAGGTTTCTTATAAGTATTTCCTTAGAAAGTATCATTAAATTTTTTTAATTTTTCTCTAAACTTTTAGAAAGTTTAGTAAAACTCAAAAATAGAATTTTAACTTGCTTATGAAATATCATGATCTTTTATATGTGAAAACATAATTTTCTATCAATAAAAACTCTTATTTTTACTCAAAATAATCATTTTTAAATTTTAAATCCTATTAAAATATCTCAAAAAATTTCAACAAACTTTTCATAGTATAAAATTGATTAAAAAATATTATATTTAATAAAAATTCACTAACAAGTTTTATAATAAGTTTTCTATGCAGTTTTAGTGCAAGTTTCAAGCATTTTTAACATTTTTTTATTTTTAAAAATTAAATCAAACATTGATAAATATAAAAAACCTTCAAAGTGGGAAATATGGCTTTAAGACATTGCATAAAAATTCTAACCAGAGAAAATTATAACATCATACTACTTATTTTTTGTAAACGAAATGAAGCCCTTACTTGGTAGTATGCGAGTCGTAAAATCACATCCTTGGAAGTGCATGTCCCATAGTCTCGCTAAGAGATTCTATCCACCCATTTGTCTTGAATATCAAGCTTTCCACTCTTCCCTTTTCCGAGACTCCCACGTGTCAATTGCCTTGTTGCAATATGAATGAGCCTTTATATGCTTAAAGCTTAAGCCTTAATTAAAAACTTAATAACCATGGCTTCTTTCTCAAATGTAAATGATGATGTATGAAGGGGAAGGAGACTAATTGGAGATATTGGCCATCTTTTGCACGGAATCATGTGCGAAGCCAGGCGATTAAAAGCCAGAAAATTCTTCTACCAACCTATCACTTCAATTTGTCTGGGTATGTTGAAGCTCCATATGAGTATTCAAGGCCAAGAGAGCGCGATAGAGGAGAATAACAAATATTAGCATTATCTGGCCAGAGAAGGTGCCCTCTCTCTCTCTCTCTTTCATTCTCTCTCTCTCTCTCTTTTATCCCACAATGATGGTGCCTTGATGACATACAAAAATGGCCTCTCTTCATGAAGAAATGAACATCACCATGTCTTTCAATTTGGAATGGGAAAGAGAGATGGCGTTTTTGATGAGGGAAAGATCAAATTGTGATAGATGATGGCCATCCCAAAGCCAAGCAATCATTCATGGTTGCCTTGAAGATGAAGAAGATGAGAGGTATGATTAGCTATGATGAGATTGTAGCAAAGGTGGTGATCCCTCTCCGTTCGATTTTCTCTCTCCTCTCCTAGGCCAAGAAGGTGCCTTTTCAATCATGGTTCCAACCATTTTTTTCAAATTTCTTCTTCTTTTTTCTTCAAAATCCATTTCATTTTATTCCCGTTAAACTATTTAAGGTTAAACTCTTTCTATGATTAAGCCTAGAGTTAGGAGGAGGCATATAGTAACCCGATGATGGTGCGTGTGATGGCCAAGCATTCCAAGACATGCATTAAATCTTCCCAACTATTCCCAAACTCCATGTCTTTCTTGTTGAGCATTGGTAGCTTTGTCAATAAGATTACAAGCAACGAGCTCAACAAGACTATAAGATAAAATTGATTCCAATAGACAACCATATCTTTAGCATTTAATTCATGGTGAGAAAGATGACAAAGAACAATCTTTATGTGCCAACTAATCGTCAATACTTTCCCTTGCCATCGTAGTGCTTTGGACTCGCATCTTGCAAAACTAGCTACACCCTTAGTTATATGAGCCAAGACCTTTGAATGTCTTGACCTTACCATCCCTAGCAGAGCTTTAATTCTCCCTCCACCTTTTACTTGCCTCGCAACTTATCACTTCCATGCAGTAAACCCCTTTTTTTCTACTACAAGTCCTAGAATACTATGCTCAATGTAACATCCTTCTTTTCCCTCTTGCTGGACTGCGCGACCATCCTTCGAAGATAATAACTACAATCGCATTTGCATTGAATTAATATAAGAAGGTGATAAGAGTGTATCATATGTATATAAGTTTATTGAAAATTTTGGGAAATTTTTAGCATGTATCTATGTATTGTCACGAACCCAGAAATAGATCTACACACAAATAAAACATAGAGAGCATCAAGCTGCTTCAATAAAATACACAATATAATGTAGATCATAGTTCTCACCCTACCCCTTACAAAGATCAAGACATGAATTCCATAAGGGATAGGCCAAACTTAATCTAATAAAGAGAGCAGGAGCTAGTCACTAACCAACTACTCTAATACACATTGATGAAAAGAGCTATCAAAGAGGTCATTCTAAGTGATAGTCTGATCTGGTTACTTGAGCTAGGACAACTAGACCAATAACTCCCACTAGGTGAGTACTCCTATAGCCTGGTCCACTTGAATTCATATATTTTTTCTTTTTTCTCATTTTTAATGCATCATTACTTAATACTTGAACATATAAAAAGGAGAGAGCTGAGTGTATTGTGACCCAAGGAGAACAGGTCCAATCTCGGTAAAGAACCTACCAAGCTCTTGCAAGGCAATACTAAATCCCTTTTTCATGCTCACTTTTATTTTCTCTCCAAGCATCCTTATATTCTTTTGGCTAGATGCTATCCCTAGATGGCAAGGCCTTGTAAATGAATGAAGCTACGAGGAGAGTAGAGAAGAGTTTAAGAGAGAGAAAGAGAGTAAGAAGAAGAGAACAGAAGACTAGAAGAGGAGAGAGAAAGATAAAAAAGAGGAGAGAAGGAAGGAGGAAGCCATGGAAGCTGGAGATGAAGATGAAGAGTATGTTCTTGATAATAACTCGTTGCCCTAATCTAGGACTCTTACACTTTATATACCCCAGTCAATGTGACTGGGTGTCTAAACCCTAGTTTGTATGTATCCTGCTTGTTACAATCCATCCCCACCCTCAAGGTTTTTGCCCTAAAAAACAAAGAGAACTGGAGGGGAGTGATGGGTGGGCTAAGGGAGGGTTGCAGAGTACTACTCTAAGCCCTTTTATAATGAAAATTAGGTTGGTAAAGACTAGGGACAACATGTTGTCTAGGACTAGCGTGTTGAGGTAAATAGGTCATAACTTTTGATATGGGGTGTGCCACACGTCAAAACGGAGCTTATGATTGACGAGTACTTTCAACCAATGTAGGATGCACATGCTTGAGATTTGGATAAGTACAAAAATGTTATAAAACAGTGTATAGTCTGCAAGCATAAGGTGGTCAAATGGGGCATAACCAGCTAGTCTTCAGTCCGTTGGGCCTCTTAGAGGTGGGGGAATTCATTGACAATGGTATTCAGGTGCCAAGAGGATTCTTCCAAGGGTTGGCATTGCCATTTGATGAGGTATTCTTTAATGGATTGAGACCTTAAGTGCTTATCTCGCTGCCCAATGATTACCTCAGGGATATACAGAGTTATGCCTTCTTCATCTATGGGGGGAAGTTCTTCCACATAGTCCACTAAGGAGCCCATGAAGGGTTTCAGCTCACTGACATGAAACACATTGTGGATTTTTGTGGTAGGGGGAAGTTCTAAGTTGTAGGCCAAGTCACCAACTCTCTTTAGAATCCGGTATGGGCCATAGAAGCAGTGGGCCATCTTGTTACTGCTGCCCTCTTTGAGAGTAGAGTAGCGGGACTTAGACACTTTCAAAAGACCAATTCCCGTTCTTGGAATTCCAAATGCCATCTTTTCTCATCAGCATAGAGTTTCATGTGTGTCTAGGCCTTTTGAAGGTTCACTGTACATTGCTTAAGTAAGGCTTTCATGTGATCCAACTCAACCTGACTCTGAGGGTTTATCTTATCATCAAATAAGATTGTGGGGAGGGGAACTTATACCCATATAAGGCCTTAAAATGGGAAACTCTAATGCTAGAGTGTGTGGAGTTATTATATGCAAACTCAGCCAAGTGGAGCCACGTATCCAAACTATGTTGTACATCATGGCAAAAGTGCCTCAAATATGTCTCAAGCCATTTGTTCACTCTTTTAGTCTTGCCATCAGTTTGAGGGTGGAGTTTTCACATCCATGGGGATCAAGCTTGGTCCCCATGGATGTGAAAACTGTCTGCCAAAAGTTGCATCCGAATGATGTACTATGACTTGTGGTAAGCCATGTAACTTGAAGACATTTTCCATAAACTAAGTGGCCACTTGAGAGGCATTGTATTGGGTTTTAGTGGGGATAAAATGGGCATCTTTGATGAGTCGATCAACTACCACATAGATACTGTTCCACCCTTTCTTAGTCATAGAAAGGCCAGTGATGAAGTCCATTGTGATATGAGTCCATTTCCCTTTAGGGATAGGGAGGGGTTGCAAGAGGCGAGCATGCCTGAGTGTATTGTCTTTGTTCTGTTGTCATGGAACACATTTGGTCACAAAGTCCTTCCATAAGCCTTTCTAATGAAAGCTCTTGGAAATCCTATCATATATTTTGAAAACACCCAAGTGACCCAACAGTGGGGCAAGAATGCATCTCTTCCATGATCTTCTACATGAAGGGGGAAGTGTGCGGGATGACAATCTTGCCATGGAACCAAATAAGGCCATGCTTGAGTTGATATTGGGAGTTTTCAACCATGGCCCCATGCTGTAATTTTTGGAATATGTGGCTGAAGTGATCATCTAACAAGTAAGCCTCTTGAAGCTCTTCAACCCAATCACAGTGAAATTCTGAAATAGAGGATACTCTACATGTCGACATCTGAGAGAGTGAATCAGCCACAATATTATCATTTCCCTGAGTGTGCGAAATGTCAAAGTCAAAGTTTTATAAGGTTGCCACCCCCCATCGCCTTTTGTTAGGAGTCAAAGTGGACTGAGTCAAGAAGTATTGGAGGACTCAGTGTTCACTTTTTACTTGGAAGCGCCTGCCATACAAATAGTGGTGCCATTTCTTGATGGCATAGAGGATGGCCAACATCTCCTGGTCATATACATTCATTTGCATCTCCTTCTCATTAAGCTTGCGGCTCTCAAATGCAATCACAACACGCTCTTGCAAAAATACTGCACCAATACCCCTGCCACTAGCATCACAATGAATGGTAAACACCTTAGAGAAGTTAGGGTAGACAAGGATGGGGATAGAAGAAAGCACATCCTTTAAATGTTTGAAGCTATGATTAGCAGTGGCATCCCAAAAGAATGACTCCTTTTTTAATCTATCAATCAAAGGTGTTGAAATGGTGGGATAGTGCTTAATGAAGCATCTAAAGAATGAAGAGATGCCAAGGAAGCCATGCAAAGAAGTGGTGGTGGAAGGAGTGGGCCAGTCCCTAACACATTGCACCTTCTTCGGGTCAGCCTATGCCATTTTTGCTCACGATGTGTTCCAAGTACTCCACAGATGTCTGCATGAAGGTGCATTTGATCTCCTTAGCAAAGAGTCAATGCTCTCTCAATATGTCAAACACCCTTCTGACATGTGTCAAGTGCTCCTTGGATGACTTATTGTAAGTGAGGATGCCATCAAAGAAAACAAGCACAAACTTAAACACAAAGGGTTGTAGGATTTTGTTCATGAGGCTTTGAAATGTGGTGGGGGTGTTACTCAACCCAAAAGGCATAACTAGAAAATGATAAAGTCCACGATCAGTGTCCTGAAGGCTATTTTGACCTCATCTCCCTCCCTCATACGAATCTGATGGTAGCCATAGTGCAAGTCAATCTTAGTGAAAAAGCATGCCCCTTTCAACGCATCCAGCAAGTCATCAATCCATGGGATGGGGTAGTAGTTCTTCACTGTTATTTTGTTCAAATCTCTGTAGTCAATACACATGCAAAAGAAGACATCTTTATTCTTGACTACCAAGCTAGGTTCAATGAAACCCATCTCTAACAACTCCTTAACTTGCTTTGCAACCTCTTCATGCTCACACTTAGAGAGTTTGTAAGGGGGCTTGTTAACTGGCTTGGAATGGGGCTCTAAGTCAAGTGGGTGGTCCACTTGCCTCTTAGGGGGAAGGGCTGTAGGCATCCGAAATAGGTCACTGTACTCCCCAAGTAAGGCCTGCATGGATGAATCATTAGATACTACAGAGGGCTGACCAAAATTGTCCTTATTCAATTGAAAAACAAACATTTGTGAACATTTCTTAAACTCCCATTTGAGTTGCTTTGCTGTAATGAGCTGAAAATCAACATGATCATGAACTCCCTCTAGGCGGATGGGCTATGCATCATAAACTCCATGTATAATTGAGAGAAGTTCATAGAAAATTTTCTCTATTGATTTAGCAAATCACAACCCAAGACAACATCAATGGGGTTCATATCTAGGGCAATTAGATCAACCAATGCCACATAATTTTCAGCCAAGTGTAAGGGGATTGCAGGACATACATGTGTGCTCATTTCTTCTTCTCCATTTGCTGCTTTGACCTTGAAGGGGTGGTGTAATTCCATAGGGATGCATTTCAACTGATCAAGAGTTGATTTATTGACAAAACTGTGGGTACTACCATTGTCCAAAAGGATGAAGACATGCTTTCCATGGATACTTCCTTGAATACATAGGGTGTTGGGACTTTAGGAACCCATCCAATTGTCCAAGGAGATAGAGAAAAGGGAAGTGGTAGGTGGGTGGGATGTCTGGTCAAGTATCCATGATGGATCATCGCTTGGGTCAAAAGGAAACCCATCCTCCGGGTTATAGAGCTGCTCGTGATCAACATCCTCGGCAAGCTTGGCCTGGTCGATGGGTAAATCATCCTCATCATTGTGCCAATCTTTCATGACATACATACTATGAACCTTGACCTTAGCTATCTTGTATGGGCACTTGGAGGCATGATTAATAGTCTACTTATCCCCACATTTAAAGCATAGTCCCCTTTCATTCCGTTCCTTCACAACATCCGGAGAAATGATGCGTTGGCCACTGGATCCATGGGAAGGTGATGCAATGGACTGTTTATTTTCAACATAATTATTCTTAGCATTAGAGCCAAATGATGTCCCAAAAGTGCCCATTTTTGTTTCAGGAAGGCGAGGTAAGTGGGTACTTTGGGGTTTTTATTAGGCATAGAAGTGCCTCGGAAACCACCTCCGTAAGGGGCTGATTGTGAAGGGATGCATGGTTGTCCAGAATCTTATTGAAAATGTTCATTCTTATGGTGCTTTCTTGCATATCTCTCAGCTAGTTGAATTGCATCAAACAGTGTGGTAGGTTTCTGGGCCATGATATCTGCTACCGATAGGCTCAATTCCAAACCATAGATATATTTTTGCAATTTAGCATCATTGCTAATACTCTCCACATACATGGTCAAGTTCATGAACTAATTTGTGTACTCACGTATAGTGAGGCTACATTGGTCAATAGTGTACCACCTTCTTGCCAACCACTCTTTTTCCACAGGAGACATAAACACTTGGACCATATGCATTTAAAAATCTTCCTAGTCAATGAACTGATGATTATCACGATTGATGCAGTGCCACCATGTGTGGGAAAATCCTTCCAAGTGGAGAGAAGAAAAAAGTATATTTTGATCATCAGTGTGGGGGTAGATATTGAAGTAGGACTCCAACTTGGATGTTCATTCCTCCAAGTCAGATGGTGAGGAATATTTTCCATTGTACTTTGTTAGGATGATCTTGTCATGTAGATCATGAGGGCCATGCTGCCCATGAAACCCTTGCTGCTGCCCATACATCTCGTGGTGGCCATACATACCTTGCTATCCATGCATCCCATGTGGTGCATTTATCCCATGCTGTCCATTATAGCCAGGCTGTCCATGATTGACATGATGGCCATTGGTACCATATTGTCCATGATAGGGCTGGTTCATATAGGGTGCATAGGGGCTCCTAGGGAGAGTGGGGGAATTTCGACCAAGGGTGGGAGAGGGCCTCAATGGGGTGTTGGCTACATGGTTGATAGGGGAGTTCAACAAGGGCTCATCATGCACATGAGGGGTTCACCAATCTCGTAGGTAGAAGGGGGAATTCCCATAGCACCAAGTATACCTTGTGGACCATGCAATTGCTCCTGATGTATAGGACGTCTAGATTCATGCCTAGAGTCATTGACCTTCTCTTGGGATGAAGTGGTAGCTAATTGAGCAACAAGAGTAGTGAGCTGCTCCAAGGTCTATTGATTCCTCGAGTTTGAGATGGCCATGTGCTCGATGGCTTCATCAAACTTGGACATCATTTGGCACTGGTTGGTGACCATGTCATTATGTTGTTCCATGTGACGAAGCTCATGCTGACATAGGGTGTGATTGAGTAGGGTGTATGGGTCCGTTTTGGGCATTTCCTCCTGTACATCACCATGGTAATCTTGTGTCAAGCTCACACATGATTCATGGAGGTTCAGGAGTCTCTAATCTCCCTCTAGAGTTTCTCATGAGCCTTGCTTTTGCCTTTCTGGCTAGCCATCTAGATGAAGTCCACATGACCTACTATCAGTAAATGGGGTGTAAATTTTTGTAGGAAACTCTGATTGATGAGATTTTTGATTCAATCGGAGGGGAAAAAGTCCTCTTCAAGATGAGCTATTAACCTTTGTGACAAAAAATGAGCAGAATTTTATGCAATGGAATTATTGTGCTTGTCCTGGAGCGGTCTGCACCCTATCCACAATGACCCTAGTGCACAAAAATGGGCATAACTTCCAAGTCATTGCCCCAATTGGGGAGGTTTTTGATTAAAACCAGAGGGGACAAAGCTCTCTCCAAGGTGAGCTATAGGGTTCACTCCGAGATTCAAAACATACTTTTCTGTAATGGGATCTTTGTGACTATCCTACATGACTGTGATAAAAAACACTACTTGTCTCTTATTTTGCAAAAGCTTTATATGGATGGAGCATAGTTTGAGAGGCTTGATCAGTAACATGAATAGCATCTTGAGCATACTGAGCATTATCCCAAGCATCATTTCATACCCATCTACTCTACCATCAATGCATATGTGAATTCACTGCCATATATCTCTTCTGACTGCTTATGCTTCGAGTGGCATAAATGGGTGCCATTAGCATCGAGGAGGTGTCCAAAGGGGATCATTGCATCAGGGAAGGTGGAGATCATGGGAAAGTACCTGCACCTGCATACAAGTATCGAGATCCGAATCACCAGAAGGTGGGCAAAGTTCCCCCCTAGGCCGGGTTGTGCACCCCTTCAAGGTCTTAAGTGGTAAGGGAGGGTCACCTCTCTTTTGTCGTACCACCTCGCTTGGCATCGATCTTTTTCCTCAGTCATCAGATTATGCATGGCAGACATTTTTATTAAGAAATTAGCATGAGATGCATTGGAAAGGAGACATTGGGCCTTTTCATGAAATGCAAGGAATGAAGAAGGGTTAGGGTAGGGGTTACCTTGGCAGTCCAGTGACTCACTAGCTGCCACTTACCCAATTACAATGGATATTACTCACTTTGAGGCTTATCTAAAGTCACAAGACAAGAGCAGTCAATACAATGAATTTCTGGACTAAATATAATGTATGCATACAAGAGGGATTGATTACTAAGACTATGCAATCTTAATCTCTCCAACAAAGGGGTTAAGTTCAGTAAGTGGACAAACATGAGATATTAAGATCAGATTGACATACCTCTTCAGAGCTTGGAGAAGATGGTTGAAGCATAGCCTGTCATGATGCCCATTTTCTCCATCAAACAAGCTCAGTTGGTTGGAGCACTCCCATGGATGAAGGCTTTAGCATTCAAATGCTTCCAATGATGATGGCTCTCTTGCTTCTTCCCAAGCTTGAGCTTCAATGAAGGGAAGCTTCAAGTGAAGCTTTCATGGCTACCCACAAAACTCCCATGCATGCTGAGCTCCATATCTTCAATCCCAGTAAGAGAGGTCATTCAAGGGCTGAAGGGCTTGTGGGGGGTTGAGCTTTCAAAGATAGGAAAGAGTTGGGATGAGTTCTAATGGTCTGAGATAGATTCACTTAAAGAATCCATGGCTACCTAAACTTTCCCAGACTGTCCATCTTGGAGGTTGATGCATCGCAAATTGTAGGGGCTGGGCAGTAACCCCCCCCACTTCACTGGTTGATCTGGAGCTTGTGGGGTTAGGAACAATGTCCCAAGGCTGGTTGATGCTAGGGAGCAACCTCAAGCTAGATCTTGGAGGTTTTTGGGGCTGGTAGCCATAGCAGCTTGTAGGATAAGAGAGACAAGGAGGGATGGAGCAAAAAGTAACTGGGGGTTTGCCTTCTTCCAACTCTTGGAACTCTAAACTTAGTCTAGAACCCCTAAAATTTTCATGAAAAGAAGTGATGACCTGCTATTTTAAGAGTTTTACCTCCAGATATGTCTGAGTCTTCAGCCATAGCTCCTGCTTACTCCAAAAAGTTGAGATTAATGGTAGTCCTTCTTACTGTACCTATACCTGTAACTTGAGTAACTAGGGTTTTTGGGATTTTAAAAGGGAGAAAGGGGAAATAAGAAAAGGACCAAAGCTAGAAGCTTTGATACCACTTGCCATGTGTTTGGTTGGTTCGGCCGCATTTGATGGTTTTTCATTTTAGTGCTATACTAGATAGGTTTGAAGAAGCACCTTGAGGGAGCCAAGTGTTGTATGGAAGCTTCTTGTTGCTAGTGAAGGTGATGTGTTTCCTTTTTGAGTTCTTTCTCCTTAAGCAAAATGTGTATGTGTACTAGGGATGTTTCTTTTTTGGGGATCAACAATTAAATTATGAAGTCCTAGGATTAGGTTAGGTATATTTAGGGAGATTTGAGCAGTTGTGTGCCTCTTGTGAAGGCATTGTTAGGCATGCAAATATATGCCTTAGTGGTAGCCTTAATGACCATGTCCTCCTAGCCTACTAGGAAGGTAGTTCTAAGAATTTTTGTTAGTTGTGAGGTAGCAAGGGAAGCTTGTTGAATAAAAGAACTATACCACTATCCAAAAACATCCATTGTATGATAAACTACTTCTAGAAGAACATCTACATGTGGCTAGCAGCCTAGGAGTAGGGAGCATGGTACTTGATCTTAGCGCATACGTCTTCTGTCTCACTCAAGACCCTGCAATCCTAGATCTATATTCTTCCCATCACTACAACAGTGACTTCTTTAGCTGGTTTCCTCCAAGGCTACATGAAAGGAACCATAAACCATCTCTTGGTTCTACACTAGAGTCACCCAAACCTCCAAAGCAAGAGAAAAACGACTCCAAACACAACACCTACTTTGATAAGAAGCAATAGAGGCATGTTTCAATGGGTAAGGACAAGAGTCTAGAGCAAACGCCCAACCAAGAGCAATTGCTAATGCAATCGGATGAGGGGCTAAATGGAGGGGAATTAGCTGAAGAGATAGACTCTCCAAAAAGAGAGGCAATTGCACCCTCACAACCTAGCGAGGTTGTTCAGTAGGGGCTATGTCCCATGAGGACACATAAAAAAAAGAGAATGCTGAGGCCCAACCAAGCACATCAATGACTGACCTAGTTCAGGGTCTTGAGTCTTTAAAGGATACACTCGATTGCCCAAGAAAAAGAGGAGAAAAGAACAAAAACAATGGCAGTTGCAAAAGTGGTTATAGACACCAAGAAGATTGAGACCAAGAGTGCTGAAGAGCTGAGGAATAAAGCATCGAGTCCACCCATGAATGAACCCATTGCCATCTCCCCTAACAATGGCGAGACCTCAGACACATCCATGTATTTAAATTAAACAAAGCAACCATGGCGAGACCAAGAGTGCTGAAGAGCTGAGGAATAAAGCATTGAGTCCACCCATGAATGAACCCACTGCCATCTCCCCTAACAATGGCGAGACCTCAGACACATCCATGTATTTAAATTAATCAAAGCAACCATTACCATCAACGATTACTTCCAATGCTCAATCCAGTGATAGTAGAACTTACATGGACCAATCAAGTGTGGATACAACATTGTCACAATAGGTTGATGAAACTATACCAATCACATTCAAGGAAAACCATGGCACAATAGCAGCAAAGCCTCAGGAGAAACATGAAAACCCTGAGGACATAAGCGATCCTAGCATTGACCAATCTTGCTCATCTAAGCATGAGCCCCCAGCCATGCTAAATCCTAGGGAAATTCCCAGAACCTTGCATGAGATAACAACTGAGCAAGCCCTCACACAACATAGAAGTATCATTGACTAGCCAAAGACCAAGCCACTTTTAACCAGGTGGTCAAGCCAACTCCTAAGAGTTGTTGCACTAGATAGGTGATTTTTGCCACTAACTATAAGAACTATGTCTAGCCTTCCCTAATATTTACGACACTCGTTCGTAGTAGTCCGACTATTCTCATGCAGATATCTAGACTTCAGTAAGCTTACTTAGTCTCACACTTCATTTTTAAAAAAAACTTTTATGGCTAGATCTCTATACTGAGCACTAGGATGCTAAACCTAGGATAACTACAGTTTCCCCCGCCCCCCCATCTTTGAGGGGCGGCTCCTCATAAATTTATCTTGTCATACTAGTGGCAGTTTATCCAAGAAGTTTTGATGTTTGACTTTAAGAAGATTGTTTTCAGGGTATAGATCCAATAGATCTATAAACACACCTCCATTTAATTTCCTTTTAAGTTATTTCTTCTCCATATTTATATAATTAATTATTTTTATTTAACAAATAGCAAACATTCAAAACAATCAACTAACATGCCACAAACCCATAAAATTTAATTTCCCTTTGAAACGTTTTTCTTCTCCATATTGTGCAATCCGTCTTTGCTATTAATGTTTAGATAAATAATTCATTTTACTGCAAGGTCCCAGTCCTGCCAAGGACGATCCACAGCCAGGGCAGGAAAGGGTTGCCTACCCTGAAGCTCCGACAAAAGCTTTCCCCATAAACCACGGTATCCGCGTGGGATCTTGAAAAGTCTCCTAGCAGTCCGAAACGATGCGAGGACATTGCGAGTGGCAAGGGTAGCATCTGCAATCGAAGTCACACCTAAACGGGCCATGCGGTTAAATCTCGGTCTGAGCTGATGTTTGTCTTCCCATGAAAGTAATCTCGATACTGCCAACAATTCCAGCTGAAAGGAGTTAGTCTGCAAGCGGTCCCCTACTGGATGCCAACGGGCCTTTTGGAGCACCACTTTCCAAGAGCCGACCAAGTGCAGTAACAAAGAGGAAGAGGGACTGGAAAATCGAGAGTCAGCATTAAGGACATGCCACCAGGAGGCCCCGAAGCCGTGTGTTACCATGGCGTAGTCCACTGTCCTCAAGAAAATAATGGGCTATGATGGTCCACGGGTGATGATCCACACACATGGCACGAAAAAGAGACCAACGAAGAGCCAGCATATGAGTTTCTGTATCCAAAATAGCTCCACCACCCATGCGTGATGGTAACGTGCTTTCACTCCTCATGTTTACTAATATCAAGCATGATAAAGACAAATTCTTTCCACACTCTTACGACTCACATACACAGTTCATTTTAAACCCAATATATCCACTTAATTATTAAATTGTCCTAGTGGTCCTCCACTCTTAATTCTTTCGATCATCTATTATGAGACCCTCTATAATCTGCAAGAAAATGGACAAGTTGAAAGCACTAGTAAACAACTTGTGGGTATCCTGTCCAAGATAGTCTCCAAAAAGAAACAGGACTGGGATATGAAATTATATGTAGTAGTATGGGCATACAATACAATGTTTAAATGAGCCACTAGCCACACCCCCTTCAAATTAGTTTATGGGGAGGAGTGTGTCTTGCTCTTATAAATTGAGTTGTCGACCATAAGATTCGCAATCAATCATCCTTTAGGTGACGAAGATGCCCTATTTGAGTGTTTTACGACCATATCCCACTTGGATGAGCTCAAATTGCAGAGTTTGCTACAGTAAGAGGTAGCTAAACATCGGATGAAGTGACTGCATGATCTAAAAGCGAAAAAACATACCTTTAAAAAATGACAATTAGTTTTGTATTATGATGCGGGTAGGAAGCTATTTCTAGGAAAGTTGGAACCTAGATGGGATGGCCCTTACAAGGTAGTTAGGATAGGTAAAAATAAGTCCACGTCTTTACTACCTGATCTACAAGGAGTGGTATTTAAAAATAAGGTTAATCTTAATAAGATTAAACCTTATTATTTGTGAGTATACTAACGTGATAAATGCATTGCAGGTCCATGTTGGGGTTGATATGAGATCTACAGGAGAGCTTAAACTGGTTGTTGATGGGGCGGTTAATTCCTTATTTGGAGCACCCATATCTAGAGCAAAGATATCATCAAGGGAAGCTTATCTGGTGGAGCAAAGGATACAAAGTGATTGAGCAAGAAGACGAAACCTTTGTGTGGGAAATCAAAGTTTTCTGCCATCATTGCTTACAAATTTTGACAAGCATCCCTATTGAGTTTAATGAAGAAGGTGGGATGGAACCGTTAGTTCATCCTCTAAGCATGTTGAATTTTGACTATCATAATCACGAATAGAGGAGTTACTGATGGTTGGCTGTGTAAACCCATTGTGGATGTATACATTATACTTTGATGTAGCGTCTAGGGGCCCTAATAAAAAAGGGAGTGTTGGAGTAGTTATCTGAGATCCTCGACGTAGAGTTACAATGAAATTAGATGTTTATCTTAGGGTAGGATTCACTAACAACATGGTGGAGTATAAAGCCTTGATTATGGGACTGAACATTGCCAAGAAAGCTGGTATTCGGTGGTTGTTAGTGAAAGGGGATTCCCAGCTGATCTTAAATTAACTAAATGAGACATACACATTCCGGAATCCCATGCTTTGCATGTATCATCGAATTACTATGACCCTACTTGATGAATTTGAGATCATCTCTCTTCAACTAATCCAACATTCTTGGAATCAGTTTGTAGATTCATTAGCCAGCGTTGCTTATGAAGAGGACCTCTTCTTCAACTGTGGTCCTCCTCTGGATATTGCTATTGATAATGAGACAGGACCTGGTCACTTGTGTGGAATTTAATCAGACCACACGTTATATGGAAGGCAATGGTTGGTATGAGTAATGTGAAGAGTGGCTGAGACCCATCTACTACTATTATTTTGGACCCATAGGTTGGTTTGACGACATGTTATGCGTACGCCTCTTACTATATATGCAGGAGAGATGGGTCACAATTTAATGCATTTAGTTTAGGGCTAAGAGCCCTCTTTTTCCCCTTGGAATGGAGCATATTTTCATCTATCTACCTTATTCCAAGGAGGGATGCATAGGTGATGTTCTATTTGATCTCATCAGGCCAAGAGGGCCAGTTTCGTGAGGTTTTAATGTTTGATTTCTTTAGGCCAAGAGGACCAGTCAGTTTTGCAGTGACATGATTTATTTCTTTAGGCCAAGACGGCCATATGTCTATTTGGTGCACGTACGTTTAATGGTTTTCTCTTTTAGTGATTGCATCATACAGGTTGATGAAGTCACTGGAGGGAGCCTTTGCTACAGAGTGTTGAGATGGCAAGCTCAACATGTGCGGACATTGATGATGGACCGCTTGGCTAGATGGGTCAGCATATCTACACTAAACATGTTGGTGGTCATTATGACACTCACATGGCCACTGACTTATCACTTATTATATTTAGGTTGTTACACCTACCTACAGCTGGCAAAGATATACCGCCAGTCGATTAGTGTAGTCGGTTATGCACTGTTTGAATTAGAAGGTCACTTTTCTTTATGTTGTATCTTATCTTTACTTTCTGTACATTGTATAGTGTGTGGAAGAAAAAGAAAAAATCAGCAAGAAAACGTTTTGGCCTCCATATCTCTTCTTGTGTTCTTGAGTGAGCTTCCTCTTGTGTATACAGTGTGTGTTTGACGCAACAACTCAAGCAAATCCCCCCATCATGCGATTCTTGACATGGTATCAGAGCTACGCCACTGAGAAAGGCTGATTTTGAAGGCTGAAGTGAAGGATAAGAAGCAAGGTTCAAGCAAGCAAGCAACGGGTAAGAAGCTCTCCCATTCTTCCACTCTCTCTCTTGGATAGTGTCTATGGAGGCACTGAAAGTAGGGTAGAGCAAAAATCTAAGATTACTATGAGATTTAGTCTGCGAGAAGAGCACTATATTTCTTATAGATTAGTCCTTTGGGGCTTTCCTGCAGTTATCTTGGGCATCTGAGGCCATTTCAGGCCCCATTTTAGAGCCGCAAGGTTGCGGACAACAATTTCAGGGTACACTGTGATTTCGACTGTATTGACTGAAAGTGGGTGCACAGGTTACAGATTTTGAATCTGTAATTTTTGAGGTGTTTGCAGGAAGTAAACATAAGGTCTATCTACAAACAGGTTGTAGATTACATGGACTATTGAGCAATCAGTGAAAAAGGTTGCTTGGTGTATTGCTGCGCATGTGTTGTGAAACATTGCAGAAGACTAGCTCGCTATGTTGTATCCTTGTTTGCGATAATGGCAGAGCAAAATGGAAATCCCATTATTGAGAAGCTTGACAAGAACAACTACCCTTCATGGAAGTTCCGTGTGACAAACTTCCTCATTGGAAAGGGCCTTTATGAGTTTGATTCAGGTGAGAAAAAGGAGCCAGAGCTGGGCATCCCTCTGACTGCAAATGAATTAAAAGCATGGAAAGAATGGAATGCGAAAGACAAAAAGGTGATGTACTGGTTATTTGCAGTCATTGATAATACGATGTTGGGATATATCAGGAATGCAGAAATTTCACATGCAGCTTGGACAATTTTTGAGAGCATGTTTTCAGTAAATACAAAGGCACAAAAGATTCAACTCAAGCAAGACTTGAAAGCCTTGAAGAAAGAGAATTTTCTATAAATGAGTATGTGTTGAAGGTGAGGAGCATTGTAGATGCTTTAACAGCGATTGATGCAATGCCTGATGATGATGATTTGGTTTCATCCACTTTGAGTGGCCTTAATAATGAGAAGGTATGGAAATCATTTGTTACTTCAGTATACGTACGAAAGCCATTTCTAGATTTTGATGAGCTGATCTCTCTCATGATTACCAAATAGATCAATATGCAGGGTGACTCATCTGAAAAAAATGGTGAGCAGGTTCAAGCATTTTACTCAAGTTCAGAAAGGGGACATGGTAGATCCTCTTCGAGAGGCCATGGTATGGGACGTGCTAGCAATAACCAGCAAAACAGGTTCAATCAACAATTTGGTGAAATGCAAGTTTTTGGAGGCCGGTCAAACTTTAGAGGCAGGGGGAGCTCTAGAGGAAGAGGTGGATGGCAGAATAGAGGTTCTGGAAATTCTGCTATTGTTTGCCATTATTGTGGCAAAACAGGCCATATTGCAGGCCATTTCTATGCTAAGAAGGATGATATTCGCAGTGGTAAATTGCAGCAAGGAAACTATGCATCGTCTTCACGACATAATGAAGACAAAAATGAGCATCTGTTTGTTATGCAGCATATGATGAATGCAATTATAGGAAAGGGGACACATGATGATATATGGTATGTCGATTCAGGTGCATCTAATCATATGAACAGTCATGTTGAATGGTTTGGAGAGATGTAGGACTTACAAAATCCAGGTTATGTGTAGACGCATGCCACCCAATTTCACACATTGAAAAATTTTCATTGTCCTTGTATGATGGCTAGACAAAGAGTCTAACAGATGTATTACATGTGCCATCAATCACAAAGAATCTAGTGTTTGTTGGCCAAATGGTAGAGTAGAGGTTGTAGGTCCGATTCAATATAAAAGCTTGTTTTGTAGAAGAGTTTAATGATAAGTGCCAATTGGTCACAAAAGGAAGTAGAGTTGGCCACATGTTCACTTTAGATACTGGAATTCCTGCAATGGATACTAAAGGAAAAGGAGTAGTTGCAAATATTGAAATATGGCATAAACATATTGGACATGCAAATGTGCAAAGGATGAAATTAATGCAGTCTAGAGGATTGGTTACACGGTTTCCTTCTTTTAGAGTTTCAAAATTGCATAAAGTCTGTGAAGCATGCCAGTATGGTAAGTAGGCAAGACAACCCTTCTCGCATGATAGAGAAGTGAGTAGAAAAATACTTGATGTAGTGCATACGGATGTTTGGGGGCCTACACAGAATGTATCTCTTGGTGGCAGCAAATACTTGTCACATTTATTGATGACTGTTAAAGGAAGTTATGTGTATACTTCATGAAGGAAAAGAGTGATGTGTTTGAGCACTTCAAATCTTTTAAGCCAGCTATTGAAACAAAAACATGCTTAAAAGTGAAGTGCTTGAGATCATATAGAGGGGGAGAGTACCTCTCTAATGAGTTTAGTGGCTTGTTGAGGACTCATGGGATAAAGAGGCAATTTACTTGCAAGTATACCCCACAGCAAAATGGGGTTGGCTGAAAAGAATATGACCAAATATTTTTGGTCTAAGGCTATCCATACTCCTATCTATATTATGAACATAACCCCCATAGCTGTAGTTCATGGGATGACTCCTGAAGAATGTTTTACTAGCAAGAAGCCTGATGTATTGCACTTGAAGGTATTTGGATGTGTTGCATATGTTCATGTGCCAAATGAGCTGCGGAAGAAGCTTGATCTAAAGGCAGAAAAATGCATTTTTATTGGATACTCTTTAGATCAGAAAGGGTATCGCTATTATAACCCTATCACATGTGAGTTCAGAGTGAGCAATGATGTTATCTTTGATGAGATGGGCAGCTGGTATGCACCTGATGGTGATATATTAGATGATGATAATGATTAGGACAGCTATGTGCAGAAAGAAAAACAAGAATCACAGAGTCTTAATGGACCAGAAACATCATCTGGTACTATACCTACAGTGAGCCCTTGGTCTGGGAGACTAAGGAGTAGCCTCACATCTTCAGGTGGATCTATAAGTGTTGCAGGGAAGGACAAAGGAAAGAAGAAAGTGTGGATGATAATGATGCATCTACTAGTCATTTGGGATTTGACGGAGATTCTAGTGGTTTAGAGAGTTTGGATGATGAGATTGGTATTCCTTCAATCAGGATACCAGGTGTACAGAGAGCTCATAGTAATCTGAAGGCTCCATTGAGTGATCCGGTGGTACAGAGATCTAGCAGGGTCAGATACCCTATTAAAAGATTTGATTTTGAAGGTTATGCAGCTCACCATTATGCTTATATGGTGAAACTACTTGAGGATGCTGAGCCCACTTGTTTTGAGGATGTTGTTGGTCATGCTCATTGGGATGCAGCAATGGATGAGGAGATGACTGCATTAGAAGCCAATAAGACTTGGGATTTGGTAGCCTTACCTAAGGGTAAGAAAGCTATTGGCTATAAGTGGGTTTACAAAGTCAAGCATAATGAAAATGGTTCAGTTAGCAGGTATAAAGCTAGGCTAGTTGCAAAAGGCTATGCTCAAACATACGGTATAGATTATGAAGAGACATTCAGTCTAGTTGCTAGGATGGCAACTGTTGATTGCCTTGGCAGCAGCCAAAGGTTGGAGTTTGTAGTAAATAGATGTTAAGAATTCCTTCTTGCATGGTGAATTGTAAGAAAAAGTGTATATGGAGTAGCCAACAGGTTATGAGGATTTAGAACATCCCATATATGTGTGTAGGTTAAAGAAGGCACTCTATGGGCTGAAGCAAGCACCTAGAGCATGGTCTGACAAGATTGGAGAGTATGTTGTCAATATTGAATTTTGTATTTCTGATGCTGATCACTCACTTTATGTGAGAAAGAGAAATGCACGCTTGGTCATCATAGTCATCTATGTGGATGACTTGATTATTACAAGTGATAGTGACAATGAGATTGCTGAAGTTAAGGACTTCTTGAAGAAGAGGTTTGAGATGAAAGATTTGGGTGAGTTGAGATACTTTCTTGGTATTGAGGTGATCAGATGTGATGATGGTATATGGCTATCCCAAAGGCAGTATGGCTTGGATATGTTATCCAAGTATGGTATGACAGCATGTAAGCCTCTTTCAATACCATTGGAGAAAAATGTGAAGTTGAGTGTCGACTTTGGGGATGAGATAGAAGACCCTAATATGTTCAAGAGGATAGTAGGGAGTTTGATTTACATGACTATCACAAGGCCACACTTGATCTATATTGTTGGCCTTGTCAGTCGGTTTATGAAGATGCCTATAAAGCCTCGTTTGGATGTTGTTAGATGTATATTGAGATATGTGAAGTCCACTTTACATTATGGACTTTTTTATGAGGCAGGTAAGGACGTACAGGTGTTTGGATACAAAGATGCAGATTGGGCTGGTAGCATGTCAGACAGAAGATGATCTACTAGTGGATTCATGTTTTCCCTTGGTAGTGTAGCAGTTACGTGGAGTAGCAAAAAGTAAACTATAGTTGCTTTATCGAGTACAAAGGCTGAGTATAGAGGTGCTGCTATGGCAACATGTGAGGTGGTATGGCTGCAAAAGTTATTAGGTGATTTGGACATGCAAGGAGATGGTCCAGTTGTCATTCATTGTGACAATATGAGTAGCATACAGCTAGCTAGGAATCCAATGTTCCATTCTAGGACAAAACACATTGAGGTGCACTACCACTTTGTGAGAGAGAAGGTACTTGCAGGAGAGATTGACTTTGTATATGTCAGCACACATGATCAGATAGCTAACATTTTCATAAAGGCATTGGGTGCAGAGAAGCTTCGAAAGTTTCGAAGCTTACTTGGAGTTGAAGAGATAGAGTTGAGCTTGAGGGGGAATGTTGAGATGGCAAGCTCAACATGTGCGGACATTGATGATGGACCGCCTGGCTAGATGGGTCTACACATCTACACTTAGCATGTTGGTGGTTATTATGACACTCACATGGCCACTGACTTATCACTTATTATATTTAGGTTGTTACACCTACCTACAACTAGCAAAGATATACTGCCAATAGTTGATCAGTGTAGTCGGTTATGCACTGTTTGACTTAGAAGGTCACTTTCCTTTATGTTGTATCTTATCTATACTTTCTGTACATTGTATAGTGTGTGGAAGGAGAAGAAAAATTCAGCAAGAAAACGTTTTGGCCTCCATCTCTCTTCTTGTGTTCTTGAGTGAGCTTCCTCTTGTGTATACAGTGTGTGTTTGGCGCAACAACTCAAGCAAATCCCCCCATCACACGATTCTTGACACAGAGGAGATCTTGTGGTCATTCTAGGTGATTTTGACCCCTTCCTGAGTCTTTTCCCTTAAGCAGATAATGATATATGTGTGTGTAAGGGGGTACTTTCTTTTCGTTTGTTGGGGACTGGCAATCAAGGCATGAAGTCCCAGGTTTAGGTTAGGTATGTTTGAGGGAGGTTTGAGCAATTGTTACCTCTTGCAAAGGCATTGTCAGGCACTGAAAGACCTGTTTTAGAAGGGAGTTCTAGTGACCCTATTCTGCTGACATGCTAGGCGGCCATTCTAGGAGTTCTTGTTAGTGTGAGGCAATTAGAGAAGCCTGCTCTTAAATATCCAAAAAAGACCAAGTTCTAAACCTATCTAAAAATACATATACAGAGGTGTGTAAAAAGGGGTTCTAACCCCTCTCAAAAAAATAGAAAAGGAAAGAAAGTAAAATCCTTGAGCTATTGTTCATTGCCTTGCAAAGGCCTAGTAGGTTCCTAGGATGAGACATGACCCAGGGCCGATGCCTTGTCTTCCTGGGGGTGGCATCCAGCTGAAGAATAAGAAAAGGAAAGGCAGGTTGGAGCGAAAATAAAAGTGAGCATTAAAAAAGGATTAAGTGTCACCTCGCGAGGGCTTGGTAAGTTCTTGGGTACCAAGACAAGACCTTAAGCCAATGCCCTGTCCTCCTTGGGTCACTACGCTCAGCTCCCTCCTTTTTACACGTCCGAGTATGGAAAAATAAAGGCCTAACATGAAATGTGCTAAAAGATAATGCCTTTTAATTAGGCTATAGGAGTCCTCGCCTAGTAGAAGCTAATGGTTGAGTTGTCCTTAGTTAGGATGGTAGTTCAGACCACCACTTAGGATCACCTCTTTCATAGTTCTTTTTTGCTTGGTTGTGTTGGAGTAGTTAATTCGTGACTAGCTTTAGGCTTTCTGTCCGATTATGCTTTGACCTATTCCTTGTGGACTTCATGCCTTGGTTGTGACAAGGGGTAGGATGAGAGCTATGATGTGTTTTGTTGTGTATCTATTTTGTATCAGTTTGATGCTCTTTATGATTGTGCATGTGCAGATTTGTTCGTGGGATTCAACGCGCTGAGTCACCCTATCCCCTGATCGCCAATGAGCGGTGGATTTTTGCCTCCGAAAGGTGCTTAAAATTTTTCAAAAAATCCTATTTTCAAGGGAAAAATAAACTCCGTCGAAGGTGATAAAGGCAATTAGGTCGATTTTAAGCGACAAGTTAGAGACGGGTTTCGAAAGCACTTCAATATGCACCAACTGAATTTTATAATTTTTGGATTGGATCCCGCGAGGTGCCAGGTAGTGTGGGATCCCAAGACAGATTTCTAGAAATTTACAGACCTCGAATAGAAGGCCGAACGCGAGATTGGGAGTGCCCGAGATGGAGGGACGAATGAGAGGTAAATAAATGGGCTTGTTAGCCAAGGGGGCTGACCCTTGGGTCTCCCAAACCCCCCAAATTCTCACGCGACCACCAAGGAGGGGGGCATTTTTTTTTCGTGAAGAAGAAAAAGAAGGTGCCATGGCAGGAAACGACTATTGATGAGGAGGGGAGGGGAGAGGGCAAATGCCACTTCAATACAATCCCATAAACCAATTACAATAGTGATCTACTTCTAATCGTTGCCTTCGACCTGTGAAATGGTTGCCAAGATCAGAAGATCCTATTTTAGTCTTTCTCTCTCCTTCCTCTCTCTCCCCTAAGAGGCAATTCATGTGGAAGAAGCTCGATTGATGAATGCTCGTCCAATGTGGTACCAGATTGCTTCCAAATCGAGTGGGGCTAAAGATGGATGATTGGGGAAGGGCTGAGCATCGATTCCTAGACTGTTTCGCTATCTTAAATCAAATTTTAAACAACTTGCAACAATGAAAAAATGGGTAACTCTCTTTTATGAAGGAAAATGGCTATTTTTTGAGATTTTATTGGTCAAATGGTGTTCATATTGGATGAAAATTGGTAGGAATGGTGTTTGATATTTTTTTGAGGCTTGTGTGGAAAAAAAATCAGAATACATAATGCCATAATACTGAAAATAAATTTCTAAAACCCGAAAAACATGCATTTCACAAAGAAAATGGGATTTTTGTCATTTCGGGTTTGATAAAAAATATGCATATGGGATGAAATGTGGGAAAAGAGTAATTATCAGTTGTCATAATTAGAAAAACTAGTAAATATTCTATTTTCTTGATAAATAAATAGCAAAAATAGAAAAAAGTGAAAAAATAGGTTTTTGTGCTTCGAAAAAATAGAGAGAAATATGATTAATGTCCGTGCATGTTTGGTAAGGTTGAGGCATGAGATATAGCCTTAATTCACCCTTTTTTATGTGTTTTAGTTTTTTTTTTGCTGTATACATTGAAAATGACAAAAAATAAAACCCTACACCTATGCAACAATGCAATACATAAACGGTAGGGGAAAAAGAAGTGTTGTGGAAGCGTTTAAGTGCTAAAAATGAGTAAAGTATGATCTTTTGTTTATGGACATCATATGGGATGATAATAATTTAAGTTTTAAGAGGCTAGTAGCACGAGATAACTCGGTGCTAGTCTCTAGCAACATAGTAATAATGCATAGATTGAAAATCATTGAAGGGCTGATTTTTACACTCCACTTTGTTGATTCATAATGATAAATGTTTTTGCATAATAAGCATACACTTTTGCATTTTGCATGCCATATGGTATAATCTTTTGGATGCATAGCACTTGTATGTGCCGAAAACTGACCAACGCTGAGAGTGCGAGGAAGTCCTTTATTGTAGGTTAGATGAGCGGTTCCTTGGGGATAAGTTTAGTGAGGAAATATAAATTCTTGGATCGTTTGATAAATCAAAGAGTGGACTATGTATCGTGTGTTTTATATATTGAGGCAGTGCATCAAGGTGCCAATCCCCAAGATGTAGGAGAGCTATAGTGAGGCCATAGTGTTTCAACCGAGGGTTTGCCTCTTTTGTATATGATATGAGGTATTATACATATATGTTATGGGATCTCCCTCTAAGGAGAAGGGAAGCTAAACGTTGGACTGTGTCCTACTACAAACGCAAGATCAATATTAGAGTTTAGTGTAGCGTGAGCCTTAGACGCTCCTGGCCATGAGGCCGTGCGGGGTATCTTGTGTGTCTTAGAGGTTTGGCTAGTGCTAGAGAGACAGTGTCGGGCCCATTTTAGGTCCTGAAAATGTGCGACACGGCCAACACAGTAACCAAGCGTGCACAAATAGATGCCGCTAACAAGATATAAACCAAACGCTGGGTGAAATTGCAAACAAAAGACAACTACAAAAGATGAACCACAACAGGCCTCACCTCTTGCGGAGCATATAGAACCCTATTATGCATATGAAAACGTGGAATACTATACGGTCCAGCATGAATAGGATCAGGACTATCATCATCAAGATGAGGAAACATAGCATCCATCCCTAGAATCTCCATACCTGCAATTCATAAAACAAGCCCCCCAAAAAAGAAAAAGAAATCCAAAATATGGATGAGACTAGGTTTATCCTAATTATAAATCTAACTATACCTGGCTAACCCTAAGTCAAAAAATTCTTAAATTAAAAACCATTAACTCTAAAAATCTCATTCTCAGTATTAATATCCTACACATCAATGGACCCATTATCATAAACATTAGTTAGCTTAAAAGGTCCTAACCAGCAAATTTTGAGCTTCCCAATAAATTTGTAATATCGACTATCATATAATAAAACTAAATCATCTTCTTTAAACTCCTGTACTTTAATGTTTTGATCATGCCACGCCTTACGACGTTGTTGCATTACTTCTAAAATTTGTAGAGCTAATAGTCTTTCCTCATCCAAATTCTCTAATTGTAAAATCCTTTGTGTCAACGATTCAGTCTCACCTAAGTGTAACAAGAGCGCTTCTCGTAGAGTAGGCAACTCTTACTCAATTGGAAAAATAGTACTAGTTCCATAAACTAAATTGAAGGGTGTATTTTGCACTGTCACCTTATAAGTGGTCCTATAGGCCCATAATGCCTCATACAGACACTCATCCTGCTTGTGATAAGCAACCGTTTTAGCTAAAATCAATCCCGCAAATAATGCAATTGGTTACTTCAACTTGGTCGTTAGCTCTAGGATAATAAGGCGTTGATTTGCGATGCTTTATTTTGTATAATTCCATTAGCTCGCTAATGAGACTATTCAAAAAATGGGAACCTCGATCACTTACTAATTCTAGTGGGCAACCAAAACATGTAATGATATTCTCATACATAAACTTAGCCACTTCAATGGATTTATTTGACTTAAGCACTTTCACGGTTAGATCGATATCTGGTTAGATCGATATCAAACCAAGATATAACGGTTAGATCGATATCTGGTAGGTGGATCAATTGGGCCCACAAAATCAATTCCCCATTTCTCAAAAGGCGCTAATGCCAAGATAGGTGTCAAAGGCATAGAAAAAATTTTAGAAGGACGACCAGTCCTTTGACATACATCAAATTTTTGGTAGTAATAATAAGCATCTTTAAATAGAGTAGGCCACCAATAACAAACTAATAGAACTTTCCATGCTGCTAATTACCAACAAAATGGCCACCACATGGCTCATCATGCAATGCCCTAAGAACCACATGGACTTCATCTTCTCTTATACATCACTGATAGATACCTTCGCATGGAAAGAATTTATAAAGGTAACCTCCTAATAATCCATAGGAGCGTGCTTCCATTAAAATTTATCGCTTACATTGTTTATCAGCACCAAGTGGATAGTGAGTTGTGCTAAGAAAATTTGCAATATCAGCATACCATGGAATTTGCGTTTCCACAATAAACAATGATGCATCTGGCAAATCATCCTCCACACCTTCTTCCTTATCAGATGTTAATAATTGTGAAAGATAATCAGCTAAAACATGAGCTCTACTAGGATGAGTAACTATTTGAAAATCAAATTCTTGGAATAACAACATCCAACGAATCACATGTCTTGAAAGTTTTGCTTTATGAAGCAAATACTTTAATGCTCATAAATGGTAAATTTATTCCCTAATAAGTAATGATGAAAATTTTCCATCGCAAATACCATTGATAAGCATTCTTTCTTAGTGGTGGTATAATTTCCTTCTGCATCACTTAAGTTTCGGCTCGCATAATAAATTGGATGATCCACCTTATTATCATTTGCTTGGCATAAAGCAGCTCCTACAGCATACATAGATGCATTTTCATGAATATGGAACTCTTTAGTCCAATCTAGGGGTGCCAATACCGGTCCTTCAATTAACTTTTTCTTAAGAAATTCAAATGCTTTCTAGTAGACATCATCCCAATTGAAAGGAGCATCCTTTTGTAGTAAATTTGTCAAAGGTGATGCTACTTTTGCAAAATCAAAAATTAACCATCGATAATAATTTAGATGCCCAAAAAATCCACGCAATTGCTTAAGGTTTGTTGGAGGTGGAAGTGCATAAATCTTAGCAATTTTAGTCGGATCCATAGCAATGCCTTCTTTAGAAATGATATGCCCCAACAACATTTTTTTTGGCACTCCAAAAGCACATTTATCAAGGTTCAAGGAGATACCTACTTCGTCACTACATTCAAACACGCACCGATTGATCAGGCATTTCTTTTGCTATCCCATAGCACAAGAGTCATCTAGAAAAACTTCCATCCATTGTTGAAGAAAATCTTGATAAGCAGCAATCATAACTCTTTGAAATGTTGCAAGTGCATTACATAAGCCAAAAGGCATCACTTTATAAGCGAATGTATGCCATTCAGTAGTAAAGGTAGTTTTGGATTGATCTTCAAGATGAATCAGTACTTGGTTGTAACCACTAACCAATTGATGAAAGAATATAGCTCATGGCTTGCAACCTTATCAAGTACATGATCTATAAATGGCAAAGAAAAATGATATTTGTGTGTTTTGCTATTTAGCTTTCTATAATCGACAAAAATGTGGATCTTCTTATTGTTCTTCTTGGGTACTACCACAATTGGGGAAACCCATTCACTATATGCAACATGATATATGAATCCATCTAGTTCAACTTTGATACCCTTAAGGTCCTTATATGACCAAGTAAAACTTCTTCAAATCTCTCATGATCTTGGATTTCCAATTGAGCTCCCAAATTTAAGTATTTTCCTTCCGCCATTTTAAGTTTAACTACTTGAACTTCAGGCTCTTCAATAAACAAAGAAGCTATTTTAAGTATTTTCCTTCTGCCATTTTAAGTTTAACTAATTGAACTTCAGGCTCTTCAATAAACAAAGAAGCTATTTTTTGAAGCTTAATTGTAGCCACATCTTCGGATTTTTCCATTGATACATTTTCAAGTTGACTACTATGCCTACCACTTGATTCTAGTTCTTCTTCCCTCGCATTCACAGAATTTACCAAGGGTAAAGCCCTATAAGGGATAATAGCAAGGTTATCTTGACTAGTGCCATCAGCGTCTATTCTATAGACATTTACTATCTCAAAAAAGGAGTTTTTAATATATCTTTCCCAATGTTTATCTAAGCATCCATTAGTGGTGTTTAAACCCTTATTAGACTTCATTATAAATGAAGATTTTATAGAATCAATTACGCTAGGTATCTGCTCTGAATCACATGGATATTGAGCATATAACTTACAATGATATCACCGTAAGATTCTGTTATGCCATTCTAAGCATTCTTAATCCTCTAAACTCCAAGACCATTGATTATCTTTAAGCTTGAGAATTAATGAATGTAGATCCTCATTTTACTTGCCTTGAATTTGATAGCGCAGATAATGTATGACCTGTTTGAGTTCTACAAAATCCTTAGGTGTCATAGGTTTGAACCATTTAAGTTGTGGTTCCACCCCATCCCCATAGATAGTAAAATCCACCACCCTTTCTTTTGGATGAGGTAATACCACCTTCACATATACTTTGTAAGCGATCGGCTTTGCTTAATTTTAATTGACTTCTATGATGTCCCATTAGTGGCCCTTGAGAAAAATGATAAGTCTTTTGTCGAGTACCCCTAAAGCGCTTAAGGAAATGATATAACCAGGGAGCGATAGTAAACCTTTTCTCTTGCAATCTAGTTCCAGAAGTAGACAATATCTTACTACTTTTATAAAATTCATTTGTTTTCTCACATTCCACTAAGCCTTTTCTAGGGATTGGCAATGTATGTTCCAGTCGTTGCACATCATTATTTAACTTAGATTCTTGCTCTTCTAAATACATTTCTAGAAGTGCAATTTCTTCTAGATATCGCCACTCCCTAAATTGAAATTCCAACTTTTCTTTTTGTAGCTCAAAAATTTTCTTCATTGCTTCATTTATAGCAGTCATTGCTACCTCACGTTCTATTTCCAAAGCCTTATTTAATTCACTAATAATTTTGACATAATTACCATGATGTTCACTAAAAGTTTGTGCAAATCTATTGAAGGCCAAAGATGGGTCATCCTTATCATCATGCAATATTGGTCTTTGTAAAGGTTTGCACCCATCCCTACTCCTCCTTTCTCTTTCCTTCCTTTCCAATTATTGATAATAATAAGTCCTTTTAGTTATATCTAGCCATTGTTCAAATCCAAAAGGAAGAGCATTTTCCTCATAAGGGAACACAGCAAAGATCCTACTCTCAAGCATGCCATTATTATCCTTAGTAACATCAAATTCTTCCATATTTTCCAAAGAGGTTGTTGAGATGTCATCTATATTAGATATCATTATCTGAGGCATGTCTTCCTCTTCTAATTCGTCCATAGAAACCGCTTCTGACCTACTATACGTAAAAAACTGCATCTTCTTGATTATTTTCTTCCTTATCCATGGATAATTGGGAACATGTTTCAAGTGAATCATCAAAGTATTGCGCTTCCCTTGCAGAGAGCATTAAGCAGTCTAGGGTTGTATCCTCTGACATGGACAACCTATGAGTAGTATCACAATCCAAATCATTATTAGATGAAAATGCTACCACATATTCACCAATACCCATTTGTTCTACCTTGTGAGGTAGATGTTCCATATTCACCTCTACTTTTTCTACTCTTGTTGGGCGCTGTGTTTTAAGTAACTAGGCATAAGGCCCTTCGTGATTGGTTCTCTCCATTTTTGAATCATAAAACTCATTGTTGGATTTCTCATCCATTTCACTAACCACCTCATCTCCTGACTTTTTCAAAAATCCTTTTGAACTAGCTTGTATTTTAACCCTATCATTTCTAGGATGACCAATCATAATCAAACCCTTGTATCAATCTTGACTACATCTAGCTTGATATAGCCAAGGTCATCCTAGCAACATAGAATATGAAGAGATATTTGACAATGAGCGAGGTACTAAGTAATTCACATGAAATTCTAGGCCAACAATTACAGATTTCACATTTTAAAGTAACCCCAAAGGAGTCACTTTCCTCTGATCAACCACACGTAAAACTATATGGGTAGGTTCTAGATTCTTCAACCCTAATTCTTACATCATTTGTTCTGTCATCAAATTTACTGTTGAGCCACCATCTAACTGCACTTCATTCAAAAAATGGCCATTAATGGTAGTATCTATAACTAAAGCTCTTAGATCCACAAACAAATCTACTATTTTTATGTCCTTAGTTGTTTTTCTTTTGTAAGAATTTGCGGTTACTTTAGGGGCGTTACTTTAGGAGTGGTTACTTGGGTGGGCCAATTTCATCAGTCGTATTATTACGATCCATGTAATTATAATTCGTTTGCATTGAGTGAGCTTGTTGTTACTCTTGACCTATCTTATGCCAACAATTTGTATCTAAATGACCTGTCTTAAGGCAAAAAGTGCAAAACGCTAGATGGTCAGGCATTAATCTTGAAGGCGTCCGACACTCTGTAGCCACATGGCCATACCCATGACACTTACCACACCAGATATTAGATCTAGGTGGATTTGGAGTTGAGTTGCTCGAGGATTGTTGTGCACTAGAAAACTGTGTTGTTATCAAATAAATTTCTTTCAAAGGTGTTTGCACTGCACTCATAATTTCCTCCTCCTAGGGATTTTGCAATAATATTAGCTAGTCTTTCTTCATCAAGAGGGGACTGAGATTGAGGCATAGTAGGCATTCATGTCTACATCATATAGGCTGGAATTGAAGTGTACGGATTTAAAGGTACACTTGCTACATTGGAACTTGTAGTTAGTGATGGATTTAAGGGAATGGTCACATAAGACACGTTCTTAGGTAGCCCACTTAAAGTACTGGTGGGGTATTCCATTCGAGGTTCTTTAAATAAATTCTGTCGTTGTTGTTGACTAAGATGTGCTTCTTCCCACCATCTAACATGGGTTTTAGCATGTGCCACTGTAGCTAGCTATTGTAAACTAACATGCTGATGAACTTTAGGATTAAGCCCATCAATAAATTTATGCTTTTGTGTGGGCTCATCAAGAGCTAGATTTATCTTTTGAATAATTGTCTCCCTATGCTCAATGTAATGCTCAACACTTTCGATTGCTCCTTGTTGGGACAAATAATCCAATTGAAGGTTTAATCGATCTTGGAAACCTTGCCGTCAAATTTTTTCCAAGAACGCTCTTGATAAGGCAGCATAAGTCACTTTATGTTGAGTATCTAGGTTCCCGTACCACCTCGCTGCTTCATCTTTTAATGTTGCAGGGAAGATATGAAGCTTTTGGTCATCGTCAAACTACTATCTCATTGGCGACACAAGTCACCTCAAATCTTTGAGAATGGGCATCGGAATCTTCGTCCCACAGTCCCCGAATTGCGTAAGTCAGCTAATTTGACTGTGTTGTGAGGCACTGTTTCTCTAAATAATATATCTAGCCCTAAATCTTTGGTAATATCGAACCACATAGGTTCCTTGGGCTGCTTAAATAAAGATCATAAAATCATGTATATCTTGAATTGAATCTCCTTGGTGGAAAATTCTAAACAAAGATCTTAGTTCAAAATTCGTTACTCGCTCTAACCAAGGAACCTCTTTTGGCTCCTTAAATAATTAGCACAATCCAAAATTTGACTCTAAATCCCAATCAAAGAGCGGTTTAGTAGTCCCTACTATAGCATTAGCTTCAGTCTCTCTACTTTTTCTACTTTGTCTACTCCTTTCCCTAGTGACACTACTCGTGCCTGAGGCCACCCGATCCCATTGATATAAGTCTGCTTCACTTTCCTTTGATGGTGTTCTAACAAGTAATATGCTAGGCCTAAGAGGTTCTACGTTTAAGTTAGACACAACGTCTATCCCTAAATTCAGTAATGCATTCATCCTTTTGAGCCTTTCTAATAGCCAAGCTTCTTGTCACGCCGCTCGTTCTCTAGCTCCTTGATCGTGAGCTTCATTTTGCTGTCTCTGTCTCTCCTCCGAATTCATCCACAACTAATGAAATAGCTATTACTGTCATACTCCAAAATTTTGCACGTTTTATTTAGAGCTCTTCTAAAAGTCCAATAACCATTGCGATAGTACCACTCAAAGTGGTACGACACACTAACTGTATTTATTTCAATTACATCTATTAGCCCAAAGTGCGCTGCTAATAAAACTATGGTTTGCATGCAATCATTATAGCCCAAACTCCAAGAAGATAATTGTTCTACGTCCACAGTTAATTGGGGGCCAAAATATTCACTTCCCTCTACTAATTTTGTGTCTCTTGCATGATCCAATATTCTCCTTTGAAAATCTTGGGGCAAGGGGAAAATTCGAAAAATACAAAAGAAGTTGCATGTTCACTCATAAATACCTAGTGATTAAATATCCTCCCAAGATCAATCACCTGTTTGAGTGCACTTGTCTCCTAGCAAACACACAAAAAATGACTAGCCAAAGACCAAGCCACTTTTAACCAGGTGGTCAAGCCAACTCCTAAGAGTTGTTGCCCTAGATAGGTGATTTTTTCCACTAACTGTAATAACTCTGTCTAGCCTTCCTGGGCACTAGGATGCTAAACCTAGGATAACTACGGTTCCCCCCATCTTTCAGGGGTGGCTCCTCATAAATTTCCCCTGCCATACTAGTGGCGATGTCGTAGCGCGTAGGGTTGAAGGCCACTACGAGGGTTTGGCAAGAAAACTAGACAAGATAAATGGAGATGTGTCTTTAAGAGATAAGTAGACTACAATGAATGTTTTCAAGAGGTACTTCACGATCAATCACTGGGGTTTGAGAGAGAAGAATGTATGGAGGTTCAAGAGCTCAGACTCTGGATATGGTAGAGATAAGAGAAAGGTTGAAGTTTTCAAGCCAAGTCCTTGAAGATGTTAATAGAGCTTCCAACTGCTTGTTCTTAGCAAAGTTCACAAGAGTATTACCTCATAAGTTCTAACTCAAATCAAGCTTGTTTTTCCTTAATTGTAAGAGCAATCAAAAATTATGAAATGAAGTACAATATGCTGTCATCATGATCATAAAAAACTCTTCATCCCATCACTCATACATGATGCCATAACATGAATCAACTTTGCATGATTACATTCAATGTAGACTATAAGGGACAAAAGCTTATAAGTCAATTACAAGGCTTGTAGGGAAAAGAGACTTGCATCAAGAGAGCTTCAAATAGAGATCCTGATAGGGATAAGTCACCACAGCCAAGAAATAAAGAGAAAAATCTCCTCTTAATTCAACTCAAAGCATCTGAGAATGGTCTACAAACATTGCCCTGCCATAGGGGCACATAATACTTGCATATTTCAACAAGATATCTTCTATAGAGCAAGAAATGAATTAAAAGAACACTGCTATAGCTAATTCTTTGAATATGGTTGGAGATATCAGCCCCAAATCAGCCCAAAAATCTTCCAGAATTCACCTCTGATAATAGCATAAACTTTCCCTAACACGGAGTGCATAGATCAACCAAATACAAGTGTCTATCATACCATATGAAGCAATAGAGAAGAAAAAGGACCTATTGTCCACAAAATCACTGTGTGGCCTACCTATTTCATCCCATATACATGGCATCTACCTTTCAAGAAGACACTTTGATGAAATACAAAAGCAGCCCCTATACTCCAGAACATGTAACAAGCAATAGATAGCTTGCAAAATAAGCATGTAGAAGTAGGAGAGAAGAAGGAAATCCTGATGCCCTTGTCAGCCATGTTATTGGCTTTCTATTTCAGCCCCAAGTATGTACATAGTGCAATCAAGATGCTCTCTTGATACCCCTTCTAAAATGCTTATGCAATGTCAACTTGCACCAAGCAAATCAATATCAAGTAAGACCAATTAATGATCATGAATCTTCAAGAAGAGAAAGATAAGTGATGTTGCCCACAATTCTTTGTTTGGGCTGCCTATTTCAGCCCACTTTCTTCACATAATCAAATCAAGAAGGCTTCTTGACACACCTCTCTTCAAGCTTCTACAATGGTAGCTTGTTGTAAGCTTCTACAATGGTAGCTTGTTGTAAGCTTCCAAGAGCAAGAATGAGCCCCTTGATGAGACAAGATGAACTTTAGCCCTTTAGATTACAGGTTCGGATAGCCAATAGTAGTCCCCATTCAACTCTTGAAGGACTCAAGTGAGTAAATTTGATGCCTCTCTTGACATGGGAGTTTAGAGTCAGCATATAGAATAATTCACAGGTCAAGAATAAACCTTCTTCAAGAATCATAAGAGAGATTCAATGAGTATGGGATGCTACCATTAAATACATATTTCAGCCCTGTTTTACACAACCAAGAGTGGCCTTCCATTTTCGTCAAGGCATGGAAAGAGTAGCACTTATACGTCAAGTGGAGTCTTTTGCAGTTACTTGTGGTTGCATGGCTTGAGCTTTCCCCTTTGTGTGGTGTCTTGGACACCTCAATCACTCCTCCATCCATGGCACCCTGTTCAGCCTGAAAAATGTGGTGGAAAAAATGGTTGTTCATGCTACCCTCTTGTCTCTCACTTGAGTAGATCATAGGTATCATAAGTCACACAAGTGATAATGCAAGACATATACAATGTCCTATGCTCAAAGACATAGCCAACTTCATGAACTTTGGTGGTTCTTCTCTATAATGAACTTGTGAGTCATGTTTTTGAATAACTACATCACTGACACATGTAATCGGGCTTACAACCAAGCCATAATTGTCCAAAATCACTTATATCATGACATATGTAGCATGACTTACAAAACTTTATTTTTCTCAAATAGTGAATGTACTCTTAGAGAGGAAAGGATTCAAGCTAGAAGTCATCACATATTGCCAATGAACCAAGTTGAATGTTTCTTCTAAAACAATGAATGATTTATAGAGCATACTTCATAACCTATGGAGTAGACTTAGGTGACTTAGTCTTGTAAACGCATGAAAAACACCTTACAACTTTTCCTTACCAAGAGCTAGCAAGATCGTCATGTAGATAATCAAGCTGTAATTTTCACATCATGAGCATAGACTCCCATGACAGTAGTTTATCCAGGAAGTTTTGAGGCTTGACTTTAAGAAGATTGTTTTTAGGGTATAGATCCAATGGATCTATAAACACACCTCCAGTTAAGTTCCTTTTAAGTTATTTCTTCTCCACCTTTATATAATTAATTCTTTTTATTTAATAATTAGCAAACATTCAAAACAATGAACGAATGTGCCACAAACCCAAAAACTTTAATTTCCCTTTGAAATGTTTCCCTTCTTCATATTGTGAAATCCGTCGTTGCTATTAATGTTTAGATAATTAACTCATTTTTATTTTCCCGATGGTAACGTCCTTTCTCTCCTCTTATTTACTAATATCAAGCATGATATAGACAAATTCTTTCCACACTCTTATGACTCACATACACAGTTCGTTTTAAACCCAATATATCCCCTTAATTATTAAATTATCCTAGTGGCCCTCCACTCTTAATTCTTTCAATCATCTAAGCATTTTTTAATATATAAAGATGTAAGAAGCTGGGAATAAGGATTTAGTGTAAAAATAATATTGATGTTATGCCATGTCACACTGACATTGGTATAAAAGGAGAGGACATGTAATTTTTCATTATCTTTTGACACATTAATACAATTACTGACCTCTCCCATCTTGCTCATAGCTTCTATGGCTTCTCTCTCTTTCATGTCTTTCTCTCTCCAATTCTAGTCTTTCTCTCTCCTCGTCACTCTCTTTCTCTCTCTTTCTACAGTATTTCTCTCTCTTTTGTAGTCTTCTCTCTCCTCTATGACTAATGGAGTGTTGCAGACCATCTACACTTAGTAAGAGACTACATTTGGAGATCTTCAAGGTTGGATATGGCGGTAGGAGACTAAAGTGGCAGGTTTTCATCAAATTTCATGCAAAAGTGGAGGTAACTAGGGTAAAGGAGAGTTAATCGGGCTTAGTTTGGAAACAAACTGTGGTTACTTTGAAAAGAGGGAGTCCTCTTTCCCCTTTCTTGGAGTTTCTTACAAGTTTCATGGAAGTTCATTAGCAATATGTGTTCATCTCTCTCAAGTCCCTGATCTTCTTGGCCAAGCACCATCAGGAATAGCTTTCTTGCTTCAATACCTACAGGATGATTATCTATTTGGTCAAGATTGGCTTAGCAATGGACCCAGGAACAACCCTGCGCAATTTTCGGGCTAATTCCAGCCTATTTCCTGCATTAGATGCTTCATCTCCAGCCTCTGGCACTCTCTTTGATCATTGGCAAGTGTAAATCATCAGTGATCCTTGAATATTGAACTCTACTCATGAACTTTCAACCCTCCTGTAAACCCTAGATGAACAGTCCATGGCAGCCATGAAAGCTTCAGGCCAAGCTTCCATTTGAAGATTCTTCATCAATCTAGCCCGTTGATTCCAGCCTATTTCCTGCATCAGATGCTTCATCTCCAGCCTTTGGCACTCTCTTTGATCATTGGCAAGTGTAAATCATCAGTGATCCTTGAATATTGAACTCTACTCATGAACTTTCAGCCCTCCTGTAAACCCTAGATGAACAGTCCATGGCAGCCATGAAAGCTTCATGCCAAGCTTCCATTTGAAGATTCTTCATCAATCCAGCCCGTGGGATCAAGGCATTAAAGATTCTTCAACAAATTACAAAGGTTTCAGCTCGTGGAGGACATTGGAGCTCATATTGAAGGTTTATTTTGGGGCTTTTCTTCAAGAGGCTTGAATCTTTGGTATTCAAGTGTTCAAGCAAGGCCGGGGCATTGAGTCTTCACGGATTTGAGCATATTGGAGCTCATATGGACTGATTTAGTGGATATTTCAAGCTTCATGGTGGATTTATGGTGGATTTTGAAGAATTCTTCCATCAATGGGATTGGAGCTGACATCTATAATCTTCTTCAAGCTTAATCAATGTATTTCTCTCGGTTAATCTCTAAAATCTCACAATAATCCACTTGCTAATGCTTTTCCACTTGTTGATGATAGATTATTGATCAATTAATTCTCTGAATTGATTAATAGATTAGAGGTTAGTGTTATTTCCCATTAATCTCAGCCTATTCCATTGAATTTTAGTATTGATGCAATCATAACCTCATCATAGATATCATTTGCCAAGTTTGATGCATAACCTTGACTTGTTTTGGTTAAATTCTTTTGCCCAAGTTGAAATATTGTAAAAGGGTAAGTACTAAAGCAATCAATGAGTCACTGAATTGCATTGGTAAGACCCTTTCCTTATCCAAATTTTCCAGATTTCATTCAATTGCATCTCATGAAAAGGGCTGAATGAATATTTCAGCAATGCATTTCATATTGGTTGATTAGAATAGAATTCCATTTCCATGTTGATATACCCATGGAGGAAAAAGGTGGATGCCCGGGGAGATAGTGGGACAAAAGAGAGGTGACCCTCCCTCACTATCAAACATCCCGAAGGGGTGCAACCAATCGACCCGAGGGGAACTTTGCCCACCTCCCGGTGATTCGGAGCTCGTATAGGGAGCCTGTAATGTCGTTTTATCCCTCACATAGGTACAACCAGTGGAGAATTGAAGATTGAATATTTTCCAAAGGCTCAAGTATCTTCAGGATCAAAATAGGGTAAAACACGGATTTTACAGGGCACTACAGGGCATTTACAGGTTGTTACAGGTACACCCTTCATTACTGAAGTACAGATGCAGGTACTACATGGTACCAAAAATTTCTACTCATCCTTATATAGGGTTTGGTAACCATTTGGGGTTACTATTTTACCTTACAGGGTCAAAACAAGGCATGTATAGGTCAAAACAGGGTGCAAGCATGGACAGTTCAGACTCAGAGATCGAGTTGCATAATTTTATGTCCTAAATTTGTCATAGCGTGCTATAGCTCATCTTGAAGAGGGCATTCTTGGCTTCGATTTGAACTAAAAAAATTTGAAATTGGAGCTCCCTAGCAAAAGTTATAGCCATTTTTCTGACAGTGGGTATTGCAGGACTGCACTATTATGGTAGGGCATAAGGGTAAAACTAAGGTCCAGGATGATTATGCTCAAAAAATTAGAGATTCCATGTTGGATAATGCACCTCAAGAGAGCCTTGAAGAGCCTCAAAAATAAGGGAAAATCAGCATACTCAATGATACCTTGTACGTACATGAACAAAGACATAGAGAATGTCATGAGGCCCTACTATCAAGAATGGAGCAAATGGTTTTGTCTACTGATCAAATGAAGTCTTCCATTGAGAATTTAATAGATTCAATGACTCAAAAAAAGGCTTCCATTGACAAGTTGGTGGAATCTAATGCTCAAATTATGGCTCAATTCTCCCAATGGATGTAGATGCAAATGGGATCTAAAGAACCCAAGGAGAAAGCCTATTCAAACAGTGAGCCTTCAATCCCACTTTAGCCATCTAACCAAAATGGTCATGGTCATGGAATTATTGGATGAAGAGGCATTCCAAATAGCCAATATGAAGTAGGTGAGACTTCACAAATACATGATGACTATTTGGGAAATTTGAATGGAGCTAGCTCTCAAGCTTTTGGGCTGAATACTCAACTTCCTAGGGGTCCTCTACCAACAGGAAGATTGCATAGTGGTTCTCAGCCACCTATTGGGATATTTCCATCTCAATTTTGGGATTCAATGCATGGTACTCATGATCAATCTATTTTGGGACAGCAACCATTCCATGAAAGAGAGCTGAAGGACAAGATCATTTTAGCCAAGTTTAATGGTTAGTTATCTTCACCATCTGATTTAGAGGAGTGGACCTCTAAGATGGAATCTCACTTTGACATATTCCCCAAAGTTGATGACATGAAGATTCATTTTGCTTCTTTACATTTGGAGGGATTTGCCCATACTTGGTGGAGATATATAAAAAGGGAAAACATACTTGTAGAGAAAATATTTATTTCAGCCTGGTTTTGGACAGCCACAAGGACTGTTTTTAAATAGGGGCAAGTTGGTAACACTTATGGCAGCAATCATGTGCCAAAAGGGAGCTTAAGGGTGCCAACTTATCCACCATTCAATGCTTCTAAACCTCAAAGTAATTTCAGGACAGCAAATAGTCCTAGAGTTGGCTTCAAACAAGGGAACAGCAAGCCTAAATCCATTTCAGCCAACATGAATCCTAAGTCTATTCCTATGGATTTTTACAAAGAAATAAAGGATAAAGGCTTATATTTCAAGTGTGGGGAAAAGTATACACCTGATTATGCTTCAAAGTGTGTATATAAAAATGTCAAACCCAAGCTTTAAAGTATGTTAGTCTTTGAGGATCTTGAAGATGAGGTGGATAAAGCTAATGCAATTGCACTCAATGCTAAAAATGAAGATCTCGAGGAAGAAGTTAGGCAAGAGTATTTCTATGATCCAGCCAACTCTTTTCCTTTTAATCCAGGTGGAAGTGTTCCTTTTGATCTAGGTGGGACTTGTAATGAGCAACTGCTGCCACTAGTTGTTCTATTTCCATGGATGCTTGGATAGGTTCTAACAGCCCTAATACACTCCGTATGAAGGGTAACATTCATGGAAAGGCTCTGTTCATTCTGATAGATAGTGGCAGTACCCATAGTTTTGTGAATAAGTCCATCATGGACAAGTTGAATTGTATTCCCACAGATTTACCACATCCCATTAGAGTTCAAGTGGCCAATGGTAAAGAAGAAATCAACACACAGATATGCCCACAGGTTTCTTTACAGCTGGCTGAAAATTTTGAAGCAAAAGAAAACCTGATTACTTTGGAAATGGGGCCTATAGACATTGTATTTGGTTGTGATTGGTTGATGACATTAGGCAAGATCACTATGGATTTCTCACAGTTGTATATGGAGTTTATCTTCAATGGATAGCTTATCCATTTACAGGGGATTCCTAGTAGATCAGATTTTCAGCTTATTACCATTCAACAACTCAAAAGGGAGTACAAGAGGCACTCACAAATATTTGTTTTGCATTTGAATAAAGAGATGCAAGATCAGCCCAATAATTCAATAAACCATCCAGCCTTGACAGCTTTTCTTGAGGAATATAGGGATTTGTTTGAGGTGCCTACTTCATTGCCTCCCAAGAGAGCAGTAGATCACCCTATTGATTTGGAGCCCAACTCAAAGACAATCAATAAGCCACCTTACAGATTATCTAAGTGTGAATGAGAGGAAGTATACAAGCAAATCAAGGAACTTCTTGAGATGCAATTCATTGAACCAAGTTCTTCACCTATGCATCTCCAGTTCTGTTAGTCAAAAAGTAAGATGGATCTTTCAGAATGTGCATTGACTACAGGGATCTTAATAAGATCACAGTGAAGAACAGGTATCTGATACCCAGGATAGATGATTTGCCTGATGAGCTCAAGGGGGCTTAATTCTTTACGAAGATTGATTTGAGGTCAGGGTATCATCAGATTCGCATGCGAGAGGGTGATGAAGTCAAAACCGCTTTCAGGACTGATCGAGGGCTCTATCATTTCTTAATGATGCCATTTGGGCTTACAAATGCTCTTGCTACCTTCTAGAGCGTGATGAATAAGATTTTACAAATGCTCTTGCTACCTTCTAGAGCCTGATGAATAAGATTTTGCAGCCTTTCCTCTTTCAGTTTGTCTTGGTGTTCTTTGATGACATTTTGATCTGGAATAAGACTTTACAAGATCACTTAGCACATATGAGGAAGGTTTTTGATGTATTGAGACATCACATGCTTTTTGCTAAGGAGAAGAAATGTTCTTTCATGTAGATTGAAGTGGAATACTTGGGACATATTTATAGTGAAAAGGGATATAGGTTGATTCCAAGAAGGTGTAGTGTATAAAAGATTGGCCAACACCCACTACTACTACCTCTCTTAGAGGATTCTTTGGTTTATCTTCATTCTACCACTGATTCATCAAGCATTATGCGGCTATTGCAGCTTCTTTGACTGACAGGTTGAGGAAGGAGGCTTTCTTTTGGGATGCTCTTGGAGATAGTAGCTTCAACCAATTAAAGGGACTCCTTACCTCTGCACCTATCTTAGTATACCCGGACTTCTATTAAATATGAGGGATCTAGAGCATGGCATATGTGGAAGCTATGGAGTTTGAAAGAGGAAAAAGGAACTCATGAAGACATTGACCCTGACTAGGACAAATTGTTACACAAGTGAATTAGATTCCAAGATTGAGACTTGAACTCATAAACACAATCTTGTGTATTGACAATGACATGACACTTTACTGGACGGAAAAGAGTACTATCATTGCATTAGAAAAAGAGTGCAAGTGCAATGCTTTATAGGATTTGAGTGCTGGTACTTTCTCCTACTCTGCATATGGGATTCTCGTCCTGAGCCCTCAGTGCTCCTCAAAAAGGAACTAAAGTAGGTGTGATTGCAAATATTTCAACACCCCTCCTCAATCACAACCAGAAGTACAAAGTGTATAGAGGCTTTAGTGAAAGCAATACCTGCAAAGTGTGGGCACACCATAAACATGGCAAAGCACCAGAGGCTATCGCAGAAAAGGCTAAGTGTGGGTACCACAAACGTGATGGACGTCCAGAGGCTGTAGCAAGGGCCTCACAAAGTGTACAGAGGCTATAGTACAAGGCTAACTGAGGAGTTTACAAGTTTATGTTTAAGGCATTAGGGCTAGGAAATACAAAACTAAAAAAGTCTATCTGAATAGAAGGACTAATGAGTTTTGTCCTTCTCCTGGTGGTCTTCTTCTTCTTCTTCTTCTTTCTTTGCTCCATTTTCTTCTTCTTCTTTGACTGCAACTAGATAGGCCTTTTGGGACCTCTTTTTGGCGTGGCAAAACTTCTCAGTGTGTCCCGTCCTTTTGCAGAAGTCACAGAAGAGCTGATCCTTCTTGCCTTTGTACCTATTGCCAACATATAATGCATGTTCATCTCTAGAGGTGCTTGGTTCTTTCTTAGTTTTTAGCTTCTTTTCCTCCTCTAACGATGATGCTTGGATATCAACAAGTTTAGGGTTTGGCATATTAATTAGAGTTTTTGATACATTATTATATTCAGGAGGAAAATTCTTAAGGAGAACACCGATACAAACATCTTCTTCCATTTTAATGTTGATTTTGCAAGTTGGGTCAGAAGTCCTTCCATGTAATTTAGATGCGTGGCAAGTGATGTGTTGGACTTCATTTCAAGCCTGAAAAACTCAATCGGGAGACCATACTTTGATGATTTAGACTGTGCACTGAACAAGAGTCAAGTCTCTTTCATGTATATCATGTGAAGTCTCATAGTTATCCACATGGTGGATATAGCTGTCATCTAGCTCTAGTTTGATAATGGCCTGAGCCTTATCATCGTTCTTTTGCCAAGTGACAGCAAGATCCACATCACGGGGCTTCTTTTCTTTTCCAGTGGTAATGGCCCAGAGGCCCTTCTTCATCAGGATGAGTTTGATGCGGGCCAGCGAGGTATGAAACCCGCATCCTTTGAAGTGAGCAATTGGAGAGTCTTTTCCCATGTTAGAAGGCTGGAGCAACAGTAGATCAACACTAGATTTCAGCAGAGCAGATTTGATTTTTAATGTGTCAAAAGACACAAGCAATGGCAATGTAGTATCAAAAGAAACTAGTTTGAACTTTGATGCTTGTTGCTTGAGTTTGACTTGATTCTTGATGCTTTTCTTGTCCTTCAACTTGAGTCCCCTCCTTGCTGATGGATACTTGAATCCTTGCTGGAAATTGAGTTGGGAGCTCAGATTAGAGTGGCAGTAGCTTTGTTGAGTCAAGAGGAGTGAGAGAAATGAAGTGGGAGAAGAGCTTGAGCTTGATGTTGAATGCTTGGTCTTCCAATCTTCATCATTCATACAAGTGGCAAAGACAATATAGTGGCTAATTCTCTTTCTCATATGTGGGCTTGCAAAGTTTTAGCTATGACTGAATTGCATAATGATTGGATTGAAGAACTATAGGAGGCTTATCTTTTGGATGAAGAACTCAACCATATTTTTCAAAAATTAGAACAAGGTCTTATGGAAGAAAACTCACATTATCAGTTAAAAAATGGACTTATTTGGTTGAAAGGCAATATTGTCATTCCTTCTACCTCTTCTTTTACACGGAAAATTATGGAGGAACTACATTCTTCGCCTTTAGCTAGACATTTGGGAGTTTTCAAGACCTATGACAAGATTAGTAAAATCTTCTATTGGAAAGGCTAAACTCAAATTATTCGCACATGCCTACATCCTTATGGACATGGACACATTCCCTAGGGAGCAGCTTAAGGAATATTTGTCACATTTTATATCCTTGGAAGAGCAAGAATATCTTAACGAGGACTATGACAAGCTCCTACATGAATGCAAGTAGCTCATCTTTGACGAGGAAGCTGACAAACTACGCTTAACTGTGACATTCAACGAAGCGCTTTTCCAACCAAATATCTTAGAGATAGAGCAACTAAAGTGACAACCAGAGGGTCAAAGTAAATTTAAAAAATGTTGGTTTGAAAACCATGCTACAATGGCTGAACTTGGAGCCCAGAGTCTCAGAGGAGCAGCTGGCCAAATGGGAGTCTCAAAGAGACCCGTCGACCTATGTGGCACCAACTTCCTTTTGAGTACTGACTACCGTTCAAGATATAAACTTAGCTAGAGCTAGCCAAGATAACTCTCTGATTGATAAAATTATCACTAAGGAGCCACATGTTGCCAATAGGCTCAGACAAGGCACCATGCTACTCGATGTTGCAAAATAGCTATTGTTACCGAGTAGGTTGCCACAATTGCTAGATATGTATGCCACACTCCAGTACAATCTTGATTGGTTTTTATCCTCACAAGTGATATGGATTCATAAGCGTGTATATAAATAAACAATGTGTTTTTGTGACTGTGTATAAATAATACCAAAAGAAGAAAAGCCAACACACACATAAGCAATGATAAGTGCACATGATATGCATCGAAGTCAACACTATGGGATTGAGATAAGTGATGTCTTTTTGAGCTGCACCTATTCATTATGGTTGAAGCATATGAATTGCATGTACTCTCACAAGTTACCAAGTGAATGTAGGATGACACAAGTCTCTATATGAAAGAGTTTAATGTCCAAGTCACCACAAGACCACCAACCCCATAAAGAACCATTATGGAGAAAGTGGCATAAATACTAAGAACAAAGAGCCATGATGGAAGCTCCACTACTGGAAGAGGAAATCACCCCTATAGAAAGCACACCTTGCATTTGAGCATGGGCCAAAGCATAGTCATTGGCTACTCTCACTTTCCTCGCCAAACTCTACATCCAAGTAGGAGCCACGCTCTCAACAACAACACTCATTTCTTCATCAACCAAGATTTAATTTGCCACATGCTCTGTCCCTTGTCCATGCACAGCTCACTCTAGTTGCTATCTCAATTGTTCTAATGTCTCACATGTTACCAAAAGTTTTGCAAAATCTCAACTGTATCACTTCATCTCTACAACTGTTCCTCTAGCATCGAGGCTAGTAACACAATCATCTTTGTAATATCTTTTTTTCATAGCCTTTGGATCTCGACATTTCTCAATTCGAATGAAAGGCTGATAGCCTCAACGATTTGCATTTATTATATTCATTTTATAAAAAAAATTTAAAAAAGAAAAGAAAAGAAAAAATGAAGACACCCATGATCACAGCATAGGACCTAAGGGTCCTCAAACTAGGTACATCTAGTGACCTTGGATTGATGGCTCCATCCCTAGTCCCCTAGCCCTTTATACATCCCCCACAATTGTTCAGGGCACATCAAGGGCAGGACATACCTAGAGAGCTTGTCTCGCCTAACCTATCACCCTAAACCATTTGCACGATTCTTTTTTGCACTCCATCTCAGTGCCATCCCCAAAAAAAAAGGATGATTATTATCTTAACAAAAAAATGGGAATTAAATAATCTTCTTGTGGATAGGATCAAAAGTACTATTCATGAAGATGTGGTGTAAAGGAGAGCTAGATGGATAACATTACCTAAACTTAAAGGTTTACCCTCTCCTTCCTTTTCATTCCCTCCTGGATTGAAATCGAATGTAGCATCATGGAAGCTTATGCGTCCGTTTTACCCTACAACAAATGCTATGGCTATTATACTACAGCGGGCGCACGTAAGTTGTTGCATAATATTGATTACCCTTGTAGCATCTTGCCAATAGCAGCAAATTAGTGGTAAGCAAGGCACGAAAGACCATGAAAAGTACACCATACTCCTCAAACAATACAAGTAGCCACCAACTACCAAAATCTAAGGCGTCGATGAGCTCAATTATGCTATATCGTGTTGTCAAAATCACAAATGATGTCTCAAGAAGCCTTCAAGTATACTTCTCCTCAACATCGACAATTTTTTCCAACCCATTGAACCCTTGCTTCATCCACACATTGCTAGAAGGAACCAAACCGGCAATCTTCTAACTACGTAATATATAAATATGCACATGCACTCACATAATATTTTCACCATAGTCTAAATATAGTTTGGATCCTCAAGTGTAAGACAATACTCTCGGCTTGCTTAGATTTCGTCAACCTGTCTCCCAAACCACTCAAACTACGTATTGTGCATGATAAGAAGACTAGCACTAACCCTTAGGGAGAGACCATATGAGAGGTTTTCAATTGCAGGGATTGAAGTCTCCAACAAAAGTGTCGTTAGCTCTTCATCAACACTCAACTTTGAACTCTTGTCATTTATCATCATCACCAAAGAATCGTCATTATGTGCAGAATCCCCAAAACACCAACACCTGTGCTATCCATGAGTGTAAGTCCCAACAAAGAACAACCCTACCATCAACTACAACAACCCTATCACCAACCAATCAGGCCAACAACATGCCACCAATGACCTTCATCCACACCACCACTGAAACTCCCCCAAGACAAACCACAGCAGTTCCTTCCACCCATGTCTTCAGTGCATGCCAAGCCTACTACCTACGGTGGAGAGTGCTATGGGATTGGCACTCATCTAGGAGGGGGGTAATGTTAACCCTCAGATGAACAAGGTGGAAAATCTAGAAAATCTAAAGCAGAAGACAAGGCCAAGGAAAAAGTGAAACGGAAGACAAAGGCACGCCAAGAAAAATGTGGAAACACAAGAAGTGCAAAAAATTCCTAAATCAAGGAGAGAGGCACACAAGAAAAAGTGCAAGTCAATACTTTTGTAAAAGAGCGCAAGGCGCACCATGATTTATTTCGTAAAAGAGTGCTAGGCTCTTACCCATACAAATTGTAAATGTTTAGAGGCACGGGTTGAGGCCATGCCAATAGGGAAGAGAAGGAGAAGGGTTGGAGGAAGACCAAAAAGGGGATGACTGCCCAAAGGGAAATAAGATCAGGGTTTTGTATTATAAAGTTGAAAAGTGAATGATGAGCCCATTCTTGGGTGTGACCAAAAGTAGCTCTCCTCTTCTTCTTCTTCTTCTTCTTCTTCTTCTTCTTCTTCTTTCTTGCTTGAGAGTGTGAGGGAGTGAGTGTGTGAAGGCGACACAACAAGGGAATGGGGCAATAGCGACGGCCCTTTGCGATACAAAAAAGCAGAGTCGCTAAAAGCGTCGCTAATAGACGTCGCTCCTTTGCGACACAAAAAAGCAGAGTCAGTAAAAGCATCGCTAATTCTATTAGCGACACTAATAGCGATGCTTTTAGCAACGCAATGTATATAGTGATGCTTTTAGTGATGCTAATAGAGACGCTAATAGCAACGCATATAGCGGTGCTAATAGCGACGCCGGTCTGAGAAAAAAGTTTTGAAAACCTGGGCGTGACATTTGCCAAGAAAAAATTTGCGAGAAAGAATGAAAGAGAGAGTGAGAGAGCTTAAAGCTTTGAGAGGGAGAGAGAGAGAGAGGGAGAGGGAGAGAGAAAGAGAGAGGGGGAGCTCATCACCATCATCATCGCTATCGCCACTATACACGAAGAAGAAAGAGAATTGTGCAAGGGAGAAGGGAGGGAAGGTGTGAAGAGAAGGTACAAAGGGTTTCATCTTCACGCCTTTGAGGTAGGTACATTGGCTCTTCTTGCTTTGTTTTTGTGTTCTCTTCTTTCCTTTTTCTTTTTTCTTTGCAAAGAGATACATGGAAAGAGAGGGATGGAGGAAGGGAGGGAGAAGAAGGAAGGGAGAGAAAGAGAGAAAGAGGGAGAGAAAGGGAAGAAATGAAACAAAGAGAAAGAGGAAGAGAGAAATGAGAGATGAAGGGAGGGAGAGAGGAGGATGAGTGAGAGAAACAACGAGAGAGAAAGAGGGGGGAGAAACAAAGAGAGAGGAAACAAAAAAAGGGAAATAAAGAGAGAAAGAGAGGGGGAAAGAAATAGAGAGAGGGAGAGGGAAGGAAGAGAGGAGGAGGAGGTAGAAAAGAAGGGTGAGGTAAAGAGAGGAAGGAGAGTGAAAAGAAGAGAGAGGGAGGGAGAAAGAGAGATAGAGAAAAAAAAATAGAGAGCGAGAGAGAGGAAGAGAGAAATAGGAAAACAATGAGAGAATGAGAGAGAAGGTTAAGAAAGAAAAGTAAAGGAGAGGGGGGAGAGAGAGATAAAGAGAAGTGGGGTGATATTTATTTCAATATCTTTGTCTTTTAAGCTTTTTATTTTCTATCTTTGATTGTCTTTGCAATGAGATGAGTTGAGTGAGAGTGGGGAGGGAAGGAAGGAGAGAGATAGAGAGAATAAGGGAGGGGAAGGAAGAGAGAGATGGAGAGAAATAAAAAACGGGAGAGAGAGTGGCTTCATAAAAATGTGTCAAAACCCAAGCATGGCATTTTACAGGTTTATAAACAAGTGAGAGAGAGAGAGAGAGAGAGAGAGAGAGAGAGAGAGAGAGAGACACCGCCACCACTGCCGCCATCCATGAAGAGGGAGGAGACAAGTGTAAAGGAGAAGGAAGAAACTCGTGAAGGTGAAGAAAAAGGAGAGAAGTATGAAGGGATTCTTCTTCAAGATTTGAGGTTAGTGCATTATCTCTTCTCTCTTTGTTTTTCTCTTTTCTTTACTTCTCTCTTTCTTTTTGCTGATGAAGAGTGTATAGAGAGAAGAAGTGAGAGAGATCAACGTGTGCAAGGGAGATTGAGAGAGAGAGAGAGAGAGGCCGTTGCCACTGCCAATCCACCACAAAAAGAGAGGGGACAACTGCAAAGAAGAAGGAGAGAAGCGTGAAAGGATTCTTCTTCAAGCTTTGAGGTAAGTTCATTCTCTATTCTCTCTTTGTTTTTCTCTTTTCTTTACTTCTCTCTTTCTTTTTGTTGATGAAGAGATATATAGAGAGAAGAAGGGAGATAGATCAATGCAAGGGAGATTGAGAGAGAGAGAGAGAGAGAGAGAGGCCTCCGCTGCCACTGTCATTGCCACTGCATCCACTAAAAGAGAGGGGACAACTACAAAGGAGAAGGAGGGAACCCGTGAAGGAGAAGAAGGAGGAGAGAAGCGCGAAAGGATTCTTCAGACGCCAAACTTCAGACCAGGGATCTGCACGTATTTTTTTCCCGAAAAAAAAAATTGGGCTCTTGGCCACCTAACGAGTGCACCTGTGAAGTTTCATCACATTCCGATAAAAGGTTATGGATTTACGATCACACGATGGACAATGCGTATGAAGCTGCATTAACCTGGTTTTGGGGTTTAAATGGGTTAAAAGTTTATTCTTTTTCTCATTTTCACATCTTGCTTTCTTTACTTCCTTCATTCTCACACCCCCAACCTCTGTCTCTTCTCCATCTTGCCCTCCTCGAGCTTGCATGGCAGGCACCAAGCAAGCATGTCACCATTTCTGGGCCATGGAAAGGTCTCATGCCAAGGCTCACCACCTCGAGCCTCCTCTAGTGCAGCAATAGGTGCTCCCAATAGAGCACAAAAACCACCATAAAAGAAGAGGAGATGGAAACTAGGCACTATTGCCCTTCTGGAGATAAGGAGAATCCAGCGCGAATATGAGCTTCTCATCTCGAAAAGATCTTTTCATAAGGTTGCTCGGGAAGTCATGCAAGACTTGGAGCTAAAAGGGATGGAAAGATTTTGGGCGCGAGTGCAGGATGGCCCACCAGTAGGAAGGTAGACTGTTGCATCTATGATGGCAGAAAGAAGAGCCTAGATGATGTACTACATGTACCTTCTATTACCAAGAATCTATTGTTGGTTGGACAGATGGCAGAACAGAATTTGCAAGAATTTACTATCAGTTGTTGAATAGATGATTTCAGCCCAATACACATGGCTGTACATTCTAAAGTACAAGGATGAGGTGCTCGATGTCTTTAAGAAAATGGATTTATAAAGAGAAATGCAAGTCAAATGGTTCATTGGAAAGGTATAAATCCCGGTTGGTTGCAAACGGATATGCACAGTAATACATCCTAGATTATGAGGAGACTTTTAGCTCAGTTGCCAAGATGGCAATGGTGAGAATAGTCATTGCATTAGCAGCTTCTAAGGGCTGAAAATTATGACAGATGGATGTCAAAAATGCATTCTTGAATGGTGACTTGCTTGAAGAGGTATACATGGAGCAATGTGAGGGTTATGTACACAACCTGAGGTGTATATGGAGCAGTCTGAGTGTCATGCAGATCACAGCCTATTTACAAAGAAGACAGAGCCAGAAACATTGCATAAGCAAACTAATAGCTACTTTAAAAGAATACATTGTACACTCGGACACATGGCCTATGTGTGCAATTCCATTATAATGGAGGTGGACTATTGCTAAATTAGTAGTATTGAAAGTTGAGGTTAAAACCAATGTTGCTTTACATGGTGAGATTTGGATCATGCCATACATAATCGCACACCCCATTGGTTTATTTGACTAGATATGGTTATTATCAAAATATTTAGATATTACTTTGTTGACACAATTTTTAGACATTAGGTGTAGGTGACATTGGCAAATGAATTATGCAAGAATATTTAGTGCATATAGCTAGAAGGGTGGCAGGGCTCCATGCCCTGCCACCTAAATATTTTCCCCTCTGTAACCATTGCTATTTGCATCGAAAATTTACTCTGCAACAATTGCTATTAGCATCGCTATTTGTGTCGCTATTAGCGTCTCTATTAGCATCAATATTTGTGTCTCTATTAGCGTCTCTATTTGTATTGCTATTTGCATCACTATTAGCATCTCTATTAATGTCGCTATTAGTGACGCTAATAGCGATGACGAGGGTAAATTTTTCCATGAATAATTCCGTCGCTTTAAACATCGCTATTGGGTCTATATGTTGTAGTGTGAGGGGCCGTGGTGGAGAAGCTCTCCATCTTCTCCTCTCTTCTTCTCTTTTCTTCTCTTCTCTTCGCGTTCACCACTGCGAACCTAAGGGCAGAGTCTTTTGCAAGATTTTTGAGATAGATTATGCAATAATTACCTATATGAATTGGTTAGTGGCAGTGTGTTGGAAGTTTGGCATGCTTCATCAGAGTTCACATCTGATATCATTGGGAGGACATAACTATGAGAAGAATATTATCTACAATAATATGAAAATTAGTCTGTTCTCTCTACCCAAATGTGGATTTTCTTTGAGTCATATGGAATTGACATGCAAGGTTCGAGCCTTTGGATGACCTTACATCCAATGCAATATTCTCTGTGGATGATGATGTTGAGATTCCTTGTGATACCTTGACATTTGCTTTCAATGTATGCACTAGCGCACATGACAATATGGTGGAGTTTATACTCTAAATGCAATAGATATAGCCATCAAGACACCAATCCCCCCTCGGCCAAATTTGCATGGAAACGAAATAAAAAAGGTGGCGTGCTTTGAAGAGAGCATTTAAAAAAAAGTAACTGAAGGGGGGAAAAGGAAGCATCATTGTGCAAAAGAAGATGGACAAATTCTGGCACGAAGGAGGAGGCCAAGTGATTAAAGTCTTCATCAAGAAGATATTGGTGGCCAAGCATCATGTCTAGAGTTTGAGAGTGCAATGACTATTTGAGGGAATTTGCCATCACCATGGATAGGAGTTCAGCATGAGGTAGAGAGAATGGAGGCAATGTTTAGTAAATCAAAACAACACCTCCCGCAAGACCGACTGATCAGAAGGATGTATGTAGTGTTAAATGATATTACTACATGAGAAGGACTATGAATTATGGCAGCTACATCATTGCATGAGGATGGCCAATCAAAGGTTTTGTTGTCATGGAGAGAAGAGGGAAGACATCATTCGAGTCAAGTAGTAGAGAGGCAACATGTGGAAGATGTAGCAACCTATAGTTTTACCAATGAGGAAGGTTGACTTTGCAACGTGAACGCGTGAATACTGAACTCACTGAAGTTAGTGTTGTTCCAATTCTCTCTCTCTCTTTGGAAGAAGAAGGCATCACAGGGAAATTAGCTTCAATAGGACTTGTCACTCTGCGTGCAGCTCGACAATCTAGACCCCAATAGATCCCAAGCAGGTCTATTTGTCATTTGTGCCATGTGAGCATGGGGGTGGGGTCAGTGGGGTTTGTCAATGTGTCTCAAAATGGCATTACGATTTTCACTTTGTCCCTTTCACGTCATCATGAAAATTTTCACTGCAATGCTTGACTGTCGGAGACGTGAGAAGTTGGGCCCATAATCATTGCGAGAATAGAATAATGGCAAGGGAATGTGCATTGACATGCCACAATGATAACTGAATGACCAACGACATTGAAGCCACCTTCTGAGCCTCATGTCATTCTCTTTGAAATAAACTATTATTTTAAAGAAATCAAAGCCTGATGTTTCGAGTACGTAATTGGTGGATCTTGAGGGAAATAGAAGCGAATAATTAAGCGACGCATGCTCATTCAACAATTAGTGGATTAAGAAAATAATTAAGCAAATAAATGGAAGCAAATAAATTTCCCAAAAAATGACTAATTTCAAAATGACTAACCTGGCGATGCATCCTGACGTGCGTGACTCCTAGGGAATAAGATTGGACTGCATAGAAGGCTAAGAAGTAAAAATCTCACTCTCCCCCTTCCCCCATTCTCTCTCTCTCTCTCTCTCTCTCTCTTCTCAGACCGTCTATCTCTTTCCCATAATCTCCCCTCCCTCTCTCCATCTCCCTCTCGCAGACATAGTCTCCGACATGAATTGTTTCCTTGATATTGAAGGATACACATGCTACTTAGCTAGTGGAGGTTTCAGTGTGGTAGACTATGCAATGGTACACATGAATGATTTATGCATGTTCAGAGAGTTCTGCTAGGTGAAAAACATCCAAAATCGGATCATATAGCTTTGGGTTTGACACTTGATATTTGCCACCATGTAGGACATGCAGGGGACACATTAGGTACTGGTGCATTCCGTATTGATGTAGACAAGAAACATTGGTCACTTGGATAGTCTTATGAGCAATCTTACTAGGAGCACATGGGCTGATCTAAGAGATGCAATGTTAAATACAGCTATAGAGGTTTTTTGGGAAACTAAAGAACAGTCACAAAAATGTCAAAGGATTACCATGGAAGAAATGGTTTGATGATGAATGTAAGGCTACATGTAGAAAGCTGAAAATCCTCCCTAAGGGACAAGAAGGAAGTGAGGTGGGAAAACAATATAATGCTCTCATGTGTAAAAAGCAACAAAGATATGTAGTGGCCAAAGAAAGTGAAGATGCTAGGGAGTTTGAGAAATGTCCAAGGCAAGCATGGAGAAAATTGCAAACCAAACAGTCAAGTGTTATGGGGGATTTTAAGATGCTGACATGCTATCGTATGTTACAGAACTTTACATGCTTAAAGGGGTACAAACCATCATATGTGATATACATACATAGTCATTTAGTGCTCTGTTCACTTTAGAAACATCGGAGGTAGCCCTCAACAAGATGGCTAATGGAAAATCATGTGATACTTTGCAGTTGAATGCAGAGATGTTGATTGAAATGGACAACAAGGGAGATGCGACTATTTATGTTGCATGTGATACATCATGCTTTTGCATATGGTTTTCCCCAAGAATGGTAGGAGAATTGGATACAACTATTGTATAAGGGAGGAGATCACAATTTTCTCATGAACTATCGCACGATTATGGTCAGTTGAGCCATGGCAAAGCTATTCAACACTATCCTGGAAATGCAATTGAGTAAATGGGCAGAAAGTAATAACAAACGCACTTATGGACAAGAAGGTTTTCACCCTGGTCATAACACCATAGACCATTTGGTTACTTTACATGTGCTTATGGATGAAATTCGGCTTGAGGTAGCAACCTTACATTGCTATTTTGTGGATTTTAAGAAGTATTTTGACACTGTACCAAGGGTTGGCTTATGGAAATGAATGCAAGAATTAGGGGTTCCAAATTATCTATGCATGGGAATTTATAGGATATATCAATGAGTGGTGTGCCGCCTCAAAGGTCGCAACGGGCTATCACAAATATTTGAGAGTAATATGGGAGTTAAACAAGGTTGCCCACTCTCCCCTACATTATTTGGTTTATGCATTGATAAGCTAGAGGAAATACTTCTCAGGGGTATGAATGAAGAGGAAGCCAAAATCCCGCATATTGGCATGTTTGCCATCTTGCTCCTGCTTTATGCAGATGATGTAGTCTTCTTTACATATACTAGGGAACACATGCAGCAGTTCATGGGGATTCTTGAACAATTTTGTCAAGATAGTGGTTTGACAGTGAATGTCTTCTTTACATATACTAGGGAACACATGCAATAGTTCATGGGGATTCTTGAACAATTTTGTCAAGATAGTGGTTTGACAGTGAAATACTTCTTAGGGGTATGAATGAAGCAGAATCCAAAAGCCTGCATATTAGCATGTTTGCCATCTTGCTCCTGCTTTATGCAGATGATGTAGTCTTCTTTACATATACTAGGGAACACATGTAGTAGTTCATGGGGATTCTTGAACAATTTTGTCAAGATAGTTTTGACAGTGAATGTATAAAAAACAAAGCATATGGCTATGCGTACCAAGCAATCAAAGACCCCACCAAAAGTACATTATGCAGGACAGTCTATAGAGGTAGTATCTACTTTCAAATACTTGGGGATTGAGATACCTGCATACCATAGATGGCATACATGTATGGAGCGGCAATTAGCGGCAGGGAAAAACAAGTATTATCACTTAAAATGACTGCAGTCGTACAGATACTAAATGCTAGAAAATACGTTGTATGATTTTTGATGCATATGTTCTACAGATGGTATTATATGGAGTGGAAGTGTGGGGGGGAGCATCTCCTCATCTCCATGGAATGACATTGAGAAGCTGCAAAAAGATTTTATTCATAGATGTTTGGGCATCAAAAGCACCACACCATATGCTTTTGGAAACTGGCCGTTGGCCAATTGAGGTACATGCTATGATCCGAGTAGTACTGAGATATGCCACTTGAGTACGTCAAATGGATGATAGTAGGCTCCCCAAACGGGCATGGGATGCTAGCACACACTTACAAAAAATGTGGAAAAGTAAAGTTCTTTCAACAGGATGGGTGCTTGATATGCGAAAATGGTTTAAAGGGTGGGGAGTGGATAGATATCTAGATATGGCATCCGAAGATATATGCATGGACACATTTCAATCAGACCTCTTACGAGCATATCAAGCAAAACATCAAAGCAAGGGAGAAAATGGAAAACTTGCTTATTACAGTATGCATATGTATCCTTCATGTTGGGAATCCTACATGTAGGTAGAGGCACACACACAGCCATACATAGCCAACCCACTCTCAGTGGTATTTAGACGAAGTATTGCACAACTTTGAACTCGATCACACACTTTATTGATCGAGAAAGGTGCATGGAATGGACATGCAAGAGAGACAAGGTTATGCAACCTCTGTGCACTACAGATTGTAGAATCAGAGGAGCACATGATTATGATATGCCCAACATATGCACACATACGGGCTGACTTTGATATCTCTTTACAGGGGCCACTTCACCAGTTTTTTACCACTACTCCTATATCAAAGTTAGGGGCTCTCATTGCTCGCATGTTACGCTTTCAGGAGAACCACGCTGCATAGATCATTCTCTTACAGTCGCTACCCATTCCTACCATGGGGGAGGAGAATCATTGTATATCTGGAAAGGTCCCATGGGTCATAATTTGGCCTTCTGTGGATGATAATAAACTGCTCTACTCTACTCTCTCTCTCTCTCTCTCTCTCTCTCTCTCTCTCTCTCTCTCTCTCTCTCTCTCTCTCTCTCTCTCTCTCTCTCTCCATACTAAACAAATGGACAACCAAAGCAAGGCTAATCGCATTAACTTGCAAAACATGCCTCCTAGTTCATTCGATGGTGCGCAGCTTCAATTGGAAATGAGGCACACCCCCAATCCAAGTAGAATGTATTGCACCTCGCTTACATCCCTTGGAGCAGGCTCGTCGATTATAGAAGATCGGATGGCCCAATGAATTTTCAAATGCAATGGACCAAGAAGCATGTAGCTGTAAGCCTCACATAACCTGACATTGATAGCTACCTCTTGCAAACTACGTAAGTTTTTTTGTACTACTATGTCAATCAAGAAGGTTATTACAAATTGATTTCGATTTTTAAAGAAGCATATAAGGGGTGCATATTCAACATGTGTCTCATATATAAAAGATACTTCACAGGTATTGGTGTGCATTTGGTCCTAAAGATGCACTTGAATGTCCTCCTTCCACCACACATAAGAAAAGAAGAGTCTCATTAGAGAGACATTTTGTCTATGCAATTATCTAAACAAAGGTTCCTATTGCATAGATAATTGCATCATTGTGCTCGGCTGCAGACACAAAGGCTTGGTTGAGGGCATTCAAAAATAAAATCCTTTGACTACAATAAATCTTGGGAACCGAATGCCTTTATGGTAGATGATGCGCAAGCTAAAATTATGACCAGCAAGTAAGTACTATGACCTCTATCTATTGTGTTATTTGGGAGTTTCATTGATTAGTATTGTCCATACAGGGAGGTCTTTGGGGTTCCAATTTATCTTTGTATATGGCATGTACAATGTTTCTGGTTGAGGAAATTAATAAAAAAGGTTCATGATCCATCACTTCAAGCTAAGATGTTCAGATGTTTGGGGGACATCATGAACATGCGCAAATGCACTTGTGGCAACACAGTTCAAGAAGAGGCCTCCTCACTTGTTGACTTTTTCATTGACAAGTACAAATCCCAAGAGGCTTTCATTCGTTATTTCAAGGAGCAATGGTTTGGATGTTTAGGTAAAAGAGAGAATATGTGAACTAGTTTCAATATAATCAAACTTATTTAATGGAGACATGCGTGTTGGCTTATGCATCTGTAGAAATGTGGGTTCATGCAACAAGAGTACTACCACATGCCAATCAAGACACAAATGGAAGCATTGAGTCATACCATGGAATTTTGAAATCTCAATATTTGATTGGAAGGAAGACAATTCATGGACGACATCTAGATTGGCTACTTCAGAAACTTCTAGGCCCTTGTCATTCTTTCTATTGGTATTAGGATATGTTGAAAGAGGTGGGTTTCAAGAAAAATTTCAACATTATGGATGTTGTAGTCAATTCATATGATTAGGCCAAGAAGATACGTGAAGAACATATAGTGTTCTTGGGGGAAGACAAAAAGGACGCTAAGGTCCTTAGCCAAAGCAATGAAGATATTTGGTACACAGTACTCAATGCAGATTGCGAGTGGGCATGTTGCTTTTGTGAATGGGTGATCAAGGGAAATATTTGCAAGCACCAATTGCGAGTCCTAATGTTTCATGGCCTTGAGCCCACCATGTTATTGGGCATATCCTTGGATATGTACAACGACACCTTTGCATGGCCTTCACATAAGTGCATACCTTTACTTGCATATTATTTGAGGTATTGTTTTAGTATTCCAAGATTTTTACTTACAGGTCATGGCTTCGTGAATATGGGGGGGCAAACATGTGCAATGTTGAATTCTTCCATATCACCACCACATGAGCTTGCACCAAGTGAGTGATCATCTTGTGTTTATAGTGGAAATCATCCAAGGTTTGTCCTAACAAATGTCCATGTTATTCTTGCAAGGTGATGGTCCCCAAAATGTGGCAGATACTGGTAAATGGGAAGAAGAACTATTTTCCACATTTAAAAAAGTTCAGGTTGTTTGTGGTAAGCACCCTTTATAATCCTAAGAATAATATAATATGATCTATTTCAATAAGTCTCAAAAGGCATCCTTGCATCCAGGAAATGGTGCAGACCTGCTGTCTCATGCCCTTCGTTTGGCCCACCAAACATTGGCTGCCTTGCAACAAATGAAGGCCTCAAAGTTGGACATGGCTTCACATCCATGCTCCCAACTTCAACCAATAGATGATGGATTTGGGAATTCCTTGGTGCGTGCAAAACCCTTCATAGAGTAGCAATTGTCACAATCTCAAAAGCAGACATGTGCACACAAAAGAGTACTGGATCCTTTTCGAGTTCTCCCAAAGAAGAAGAGGGAGAAAATGCAAGAGAAACTAGACCGCCTTTGCAAGGAAGATAACAATGGAGTTATGTGACAATAGCTATTGAAGCATAGAATCCCTAGTCGATAGCTATTTCAAGTCCTTGTCAATATTATAGACAATGTGTTTCTCATTGACTGTGTTTTAGTAGTAGCATCACTCAAGTCTTTTAACATTATGATGGAATATTTACTTGAGATTTGTCATGTGATTTTCATGATTGTATCAAAAAGGGTTCATTAAGATGTTTCAATAGTTTGTTTGAAAGGTCCTTATAGTTTGTAAGGCTATCATCGTAGAAATTCCATCATCGTAGAAAGCCCACAAAAGGGAGAGAATGCCCAAATACCCTACAAATGGGTGAGAACACCAAATTGTTGCATGCTCTAAAACGTACGCTTTGGAAAGTAAGTGCACCCATTGAGCATCCATTCGAATCGCATCTAGCCTTATTATATCTCAAAAGGCATCCTTGCATCCAGCCTTATAATGTGCCAAGTATTGAATTCCCTAATTAACTTGCCTTTAAAATGCATGTGCTCCTCTAATGGCATCAAGACACTAGCTTTGATCTACATTTTGAATGTAGATGTTTTCAACAGTGAACCGCACATTAGCTTTGATCTACATTCTGAATGTAGATGTTTTCAACACTGAACCGCACATTAAACAATGTAAGAGTGACATGGAGGGTGGATTCATGTTATCAAACTCGTATATATTGCAAAATAAGTCAAGCAAAATAATAATTGTATATTTTCCGAATGAGTTCCTCACTGGAGACTTTGGCTTACATCAATCAATACAATTGGCGAATTGGTGAAATGACTACACGAGACAGGCCCTGGATTGTAGTGGCCGATGTCAAGGCATTGGGACACATTGTGGTCAGTATCATTTCTAGAATAAAAGTAGTAATTATACCGTGCAGACCAGTTCACTGTTCAGGGATTTCGAGAAGAGAAAAGGAGTGGAATGCCAACCAGGGGGCGATTGTACCCTAGCTCTCAAAGTGCTTCTCCAGCTATGCACAATGTCTCAGAGCACGTTGCTTGTAAGAATTTGCGGGCATTTCTTGTGCTATTCCACGCTTGCAAGAATGTCAGGCAATTCTCTTACTAGTGCTTTGAGCTAAATCCAACAGATCTTATTTGGATATCCCTTGCTGGATGTGATTGTGAAAGAAATCCGAAAAAACGTTAACAGAACCCTGAATTCGCAATTATGAGGCCCGCATTGACACACTTCATGGACATGGGAAATATGTTCCAGGAATGAATCCTCTAGATGAGGTATAATCCAAAATGTTTACATACCACATGCGCAAGACCACTTGGCTATTAACCAACCAGATGTGCCACAATTTTATACTTATACATAGCATTATATATTTACCCATCATGCTAAAAAGAGAGACATAAGGACCGATTCCAAAAGATGCACTCATTGTGGAAAACAACAATAACCGAATGGAACCACGATCAACGAAACTGAAATTGACTTTGGCAAGCACCAAAACAACATTGTTGGAATACTGAGTAGTAGATTCACACTGGCCATAATTGTAAATGACCAAGACAGTGCCACACCAAGGCCACTCTCCAAGAAGAGTTGAGACTACATGAACAATGTGGGTAAAAAGCAAGAGAACAACCCAACAAATCATGGCGAAAACTATCGGCATTCAGACTACCCTACATTATTGGAGTCGCATGGTTGAATAATCTCCATACTAGGATGAGGCACGTCCATGAGCACTATATTTATGCCGACCAGCATTAGAAGCTTGTGTAAGGATATCGCTCCCCTCAATTTTCACATTTTGCTCCCCCATATCCAAAGAATCTAGAAAAGCAATGCACGATCTAGATCACGTATGCATCACACTCATGGCATCTAGAAAACCAATTGTAAGGTAGTTGTGAATGAAGGTGTCCTTCTTTACAACGTAATAATCCACGTGTTCCTTGCACGCACACTGCAATATTGTCTCCATCTTCACAGAAGCTTTGACAACCATAGCGTACTTTTTTTGTATGCCTTTTCATCAAAATTTATTGGTTTGGTAGGGGTACCAGGCGATGCCATGAACCTAGATAGTCTACCTCGCTTCATGCTAGGCACTATCCAGGCTCTTGGGTGCTCTGTGATTCTATGGTTATTAATAAACTCAATCTGTTTTTTTAACATTGAGTTTTTTTTTCAAACGTCGGAGTTTTTTTTTAAACGTTGGAGTTGGCCCACCCATTCTATGGTTAACGTTGAGTTTTTAAAAAAAAATTCAGAGTGGATTTTAAAATTTAAAACATGTCCTTTCTTCTTGCAGTAGAAGCACTCTCCTTGAAACTTCTTCTTGCCGCCCTTCTTCTTTTTCTCACCATCATTTTTGGTGGAGGAACTACCTTTGCCTTTTGCATTGGCAGAGAATGCAACATCTCCATTGTTGCTTCCTTCTCGAGCTTTCAGCCGCCGCAACTCCTCCTCCATCAATAATGCACAAACTCCTCAAAAGTCAAAGCTTGAGGTCTCACCTGAGTATTAAGGGCAGTTACTAGTCCATCAAACTTTTGTGGACAAATCCGAAGTCACCTCTGAGCTAGCTCTTCGCTAATCTTTTGTATCCCAACGCCAGCCATCTGGTCGCGCAGATTCGTTGGTGTGTTTTTTTTAAATTGTGGTTAGGTAAAGGTTTAGTTAAACATTGAGCTTTTTTCAATGCAAATGCACTTTAAAAGTTTAGTTGAGGAACACAAACACTTAATATGTTTTTTTTAACATCGAGTTTTTTTCTAAGATTGGTGTTTTTTGTTTTAAAACGCTGGCATGGGTAGGACCCCTGTCTAGTCACTCGAACCAAAAATGGATTTCTCTTCTTTTATAATAGTCTAGTAGGTTGAACTAGATTGTCACGTGATGCTAGTCATTTGAAGACTAGCACGGTGAAATCCCAGCTTGTTTGTACCTTTCCACATGGTTGATCTCAAGTGGGGTCAAGTCGAAGCGGGCCCCGGGTGAGTCCACCATGTACTACACAACAAAGTTACAAACCCACCTGCTTGTGATCTATCCTGAGCACGATAATCTAGGAGTCATAGGCATTAAAGAACCCGCAGAATGACATTAAAGCCTCTTCCTGCATATTGTAGAACAATTGCCCTACTGAAGCTCTCCCTTTAGTCGTATCATCGTGGGTTAAAGGACAGAACGACTATTGATTTGCAGAAGATGGAGGCCGTGAGCAGTGATGGCGACTTTTTCTTGCAGTGATCCTTAGGCTTTTTAGATGAAAAATGCTTTGACCGTTCTAAAAGCCCAAAAAGCCAAAATACAAAGAGCTTTATGCTTTTATGGAAAGCAAACTCAATGTGTAAGTATGTGAGAAAACTATAAAAGAGAGGGGCGAGAGGTGCAACGGATCTCATCCTATTTTTTGTAAAGCTTCTCGAATCTTGATGAGAAGTTTCTTGTGTAAGTGGAGGTTTTGTGTGATCCTATTCCATGTGAGGTGTCTTGAATCTTAAGAGGCTTCTTAAATCATAAGAGGCTTCTTGAATCGTAATATGAGCTCCTTATCTTACTCTTCTTCTTGTTAAATTCCTTATATTTTGAGAGGAGAATGGAAGGCTACTTGCATAGCATTCTTGCAACAAGCGATTTTCATGAAGGAGGGCTTCCATCTCGCCAAACATCCCTACAATGAGCAACTTTCACGAACTCCTACGTGTATCCCGTGAGACATCTGGTGAACCCGATGTGAAAGCGTCACTTCTAATCATCAAGATGGGAGATCCACCTTCAACATCGACTGTTTCTTCCTTTTTGACCAATGAGATAAAGACTTTGTTACGAACTCTTTCTTCAGCCATTATGATGCAAAATCAGTAGGTGTAATTATCCATGCAGTAGCAGCAGCAGTTGCATCAGCAGCAACAGTTGAATCGACAGCGACTGTTGCATCAAGACAGGAGCATACGCATGGTGTAACTAAAGCGATCGAGGCTGTGGTTAGTGAGCGAAAATTATTTGATGGCCAGAATATTTTAGCCTACATTAAAGCCTTTGAAAGCCAGATGCACCTCTTCGGAGTTTCGACCAAGTGAAGCAACTATTTTTTATGACTTGTCACTCCTGCATTGCAGGTTAGAGTGACAAATCTATTTGTGCAGGACTCTAACTGAGATGTTTTTGAGAAAGCGCTTAAAGATGAATATTTTCTAGAAGATCATGATATTGCTAGGCAAAAGACATTCAGAGAGTGGGTTTATCAGCCCAACAAAGGACTCGTTACTTTTGAATTGTTGCGGGAGTTTGAAGAGTGATAGAACCAGTTGGATGCACTAGAACAAAGATCTCTGAACTCAGAGAAAGTGGAGTTATTCTTACATGTGACTAATCCTGCACTTCATGATGATTTGGAAGAGCTGCTAGAGGATCATACGCAGCCTATGGGATTGAAGATGGATTGGTAGGATGATGTCGATGCTGTTTCTACACTAACAAAGAGGAAGAGATGGAAGGATCGCTTGCAGAACAGGTTGCAATCACCACTAGCGATGTCTTCTCCTACCACGACTTCTCGTACTTCTCCTATTGCACCATCCACTATTGACAAGAAGCCAGAGTACAGAAAAAATATAAAACTATTGACAAGAAGACCAGACCAGTTGTAGAACTGTTATCTTTGGATATTGATGAGGATTTGCCAATGTTAATGCCATTTATGGAGATGGATATGGATATAAACGTCAATGTTGTCAGGCATAATCAAGACTTAATCCATTAAAGAAGGAAATAGAATTTGGAGTCACGAGATTGTTTGATAATCAACCAGCCAAAGAAGAGGAGGATGCTATGGAGAATATTTTTGTAGGAGAGAAGACAAAACCATTAGATGATATGATGATCTCCTTGATTGGGTATGGAGGTAATCTCACTACACTCGTAGAGAGAGATAGCGTGTCGGCTATGTGAGACGTAGCCATTAGTGCTTCGCTCGAAACACTTAAAAGAATAAGTAGTCCGTGGGTCTTGGCGGTTGAGCTTGAGCTCATCTCTACATCAAGGCTTTGTATTCTGCCATATTGTTAGTAAATCCGACCCTAAGGTAGGTAACTAGTTTCATCCGTCAGGGATCTCTAATAACTGCCATGATGCTCCCCTTTCTTATTGTGACCCCAGAATGCTCCATCAAAATACAATTATAGGTCCATAAAGTGTTTACACAGCCGACCATTGTTAATGTCTCTATTCGTAACTATAATAATCAAAGTTCAACATATTTAGAGGGTGAATCAAAGGCTCCATTCCATCTTCTTCATTGCAACCTACAGGGATACTTGTCAGAATAATCAAGTAGTGATGGGCAGAAGACTATGATTTCCTAAACAAACATCTTGTCTTCTTACTCAATAACTTTATAACCTTTTCTTCACTAAATGATCCTTCCCTCATAGTATCTTTGCTCTAGATATGGGCGCTCTAAATAGGGGATTAGACCCCTCTTGTAGGTTTCAAATAATCACAGCATAGATCTACAATGAAAAATTTTATCTCATTAGTATGCTTATAGATAATAAGCCTTAATCTTATTAAGATTATCCTTATTTTTAAATTCCACCCCTATAAATGTGCTAATAATATGATCGACTTGTTTTTACCTATTCTAACTATACTATAGAGAGAATGTCCCACTTAGCCTTTAACTTTTTGGAAAAAAGCTCTCTATACACATCATAGTACATTATCAAATGTAATTTGTTAAATATGTGCTTCTTTGTTGTCATGTCATGAAGTTGTTTCATGCAACGGTTAACCACCTCCTAGTGTAATAAATACTACAAGATATAAGCCTTATACCAACGTTAAAAGTGACAAAAATGTTCATAAAGAAATTTTCCCCCGTCGTCGCAAAAAGTGTTGTTATTGGCGATGCCATAGAATAGTTGGTATCAGCGTCGCTATTTGTGTTGGTATCCGCCTCGTATTTTGTGACGCAGATACCGACACAAATAACACTGTTGATAACGACGCTTTGCGACGCATTTTGCAACGCTAATAGCGACATGTATAGTAAATTTGTGATGCTAATTGCGACTCTAATAGGGGAAAAAAAATTTGTGGCAGGGCAACTATGTGCTTTATTTGGGCCATACAAAATAGTTTTAATAATGTGTACAATGTTCGTGTAAATAAAGGTAAAGTGTACTTAAATCATAACACTGATACATGAAATAAATACATGATCGCATAATGAAAGCGACCGGTACAATCATGGCAAGATACTACTACTACATAGAAAATGTCTACACAGATCACGTGACCAAAAAAGAAGGGTATGTGAGCTCCAGGGATCCAAGGGCGAGCTATAGATCCTCACCATCCGAAACCTCGTCCCGTCGCAAAGGAGCATCGAACAGAATTTGCAAAAAAAGAAACAACTACACATCAGTCCACCATACAATAATGCATTCTAATTAAACATAGTAACTACGGACAAGAAAGATGAGTGACTTACAGGGCCGCCGCGTCCATACAATCGGTTGATCAATGCAATGAGACTGTGCCTCTTTGCATATCGAGCCTCAAGGCCGGTGGAATCGTGATTTATAATGGAGTGCTACAAAGAAAACAAAATACAACTGTTAGAAATACGATTGTCAGTACAAAGGATATTGCAAAAAAACAAGCAAGCAAAACAAAAGAACATTAGGAGAAATATGGACTCTCTTTTTTGCCCCTTAAGGAGTGAATAAATAAATATAGGCCTAACCAATGAGAGAGCTGGGATTCCAAATTCATGTAACACGAATTTTCTAGCCATATCTTGGCCCAAATTTTCCCTCAACAATAAAATAAGGGGAAATGTGGGGAATACAATGCTGACACTTTGTGGAAGTTTGTGACTCGAATTTTCATTTTCATTTTTTTTAAATGTTTGACTTTTCATTTCTCCCCTTTTCAGTTTCCCCCACTTTCTTAGGCGGATCTCAAATTCGTCATATCTCTTTCCCCGCTTCTTCTTTCATGACAAAATCTTACTGCCTCATTGTTGCTTGCCCTATCTGTAACCCTGTGAAATTTCATTTCCTCCACACAAATACAAAGTGAGTTTCACACGTTTTATGAGAGCAGAGCTTGTTCTACCAAAGCCCTAAGATTTTCTTCACAAAACTTTACAGGTATATTGTTCTCTTCCATGGATGTTCTATGCTAAAGTTTTATATCGTTTTGACAAAACCTGTGCAAGTTATGTGCATTCTCTAACATGTAATTTCTTTTGTTTTGGTACTCTAGGAGTCTCTTACAGTCAAGAACAATGATCTTTTGAACACTCAACTTCTTCTTCAACATCTTACGGTTTCTTTGTAAACAAAGTTACAGGTATGTTGTCTTGTTTTTTGGCTACTCCATGGTTAAATTTTATCTCGTTTGGACAAAATGTATGCAATATATATGCATAGTGATTTTTCCTTTGTTTTTTTACTCCCAGAGTCTTTGAGGGTGGAGAACAATGATTCTTTAAAAACTCAACTTCTTCAACATCTTTGGGCTTCTTTGCAAAGAGAGCCACAGGTATATTGCCACTTTTTTATGTTGCTCCATGGTTAAGTTTCAACTCATTTGGACAAAGCCTATGTAAGTTATATGTATGCTTTGACTCGATATTTCTTTTGTTTTTGTACTCTAGGAATTTGTCAGTGAAGGAACAATGGCCTTGTTATAAGTCAACTTCTTGTTCAACATCTCTAGGCTTCTTTGTGAAAAGAATTGCAGGTACAACGTTTTTTGTAAATTGCTCCATTTAAATTTCATTTCATTTGGAGAGAACGTTTGCAAATTATACACACGTTGATAGGTAACTTTTGTATTTGGTTACTATAGATGTCTTCGTGGAGGAAAAACATTAGTAACATACTTGCAGTGAAGGTCTTCAATAGGAAAGATAGTGTCGGTAATTGGATTTGTGATAAGTACTATAAGTTTGATTGGATTTTGATACACCCAAGTACTCGAGGGAGTTTCAAGGTCAGGTGTAAGGATGTTGCAAACCCTAGCAAACATTGGAAAGGTAGAATTTTCTCAGAAAAGTGTTCAATGGAACAAGTACAGTAACATAAGTGTTGATCCAACATGTTTATACGCACAAACAAATCTCTGTACACGATAAGAACTACATGGAAAATTATAAACAAAACAGTAAGTTTTTAAATTGTATAATTGTTTATTCTTTTGCATCAGAGTTGTTTTTAAAAATCTTTGCACTGTTCTAATTCAATCTTGTTTTACTAACAGCTCTATAACCATCAATTTTGCATGAATGGCAGAATGTGGAATGTTTGAATGGTAGGATACATGTTTGGCATGAAGACATAGGTTCTTTGAACTATGATAATAACTCTGCAAGTCAACTTGCAACTCAAAATATCTTTTTTTATAATTCATTGTATGTAGTAGAAAGTCAGAGATTGCAGCATGTCCCCTTTCCGCCACTATCTAGTGGTGAATGGTTGATTGGTAGCTTGGAGTTGTCATGAGCATGTAAGTCCAAGATAAAATTTGACATCAATAGTGCTATGAAACCCACCACATGCTCCAAAGATGTGCATCTTAGTTGGTTTATTCCATTCTCATTGTTTGCACATTTGTTTGGTTCATGTGATGTTCTGAAGAAAACAAATATTACTTATCAATGCAAGTGTCCATCCGAGGAATGGATGAGTCAGCTATTGGGTGAGTCTTGGCAAGTCAAAAGAATACATTTTGATGAGACGATTGAATGTAGGGTCAACCAATCTGATCTCACATTCAGGTAAATCTTTTTTACTACTTTGAATGCCTTGATTTGATTGACATAGGTCTTGCTTAAATGAATTGTTATGTTATTCGCATTTACTTACCATTATTTTTGCTTTTATTACAAGTATTTCATCGCTAGACAAAATCTATGCATTCGCTTTCGATATAGAAGATGGTGACTTTTGTGAGGGGAGTGGATCAGTTTGGATCAAGATACTCGAGATGAGACACATAGAGCTCTTATAGATGTGGTTATCTTGTGAAATGGTCATAATCCTTTTGTGGTCAGTGCAGAGAGCCATTGGCCCATTTCTTTTCTTGTGAAATGGTCATAATCCTTTTGTGGTCAGTGCAGAGAGCCATTGGCCCATTTCTTTTCTGAGACAAGAAATCCAATTAATGTCCAATGAGCCCCTCTGAGACTTCTATTTCAAGTTAGATAATAGAAAGCTCAGGATTCGTAGTGAGCAATCCATGACATGTAAACAATGTGCTTCTCCACATATCCTTGAGATAGTGGAATCCTTGTAAATTTTTTTACATAAAGAAGGGATATAAACTTTTTTAAAACTTCTGTGTACTTTCAATTTAGATAATCTTAGTTTACTATGATACAAGCGTGCAATAATACATACTGTAATTAGTCAATCGTGCTGGTTAAAATCATAATTAAATTGCATGTTGGAGTTCAGCTGTAACCTATGCAATATTGTCTTTGCATAATTATATATTATAGCTCATCTCTTCTACTTATTTCTTAAAATTAAATATTAAATTGGATCCAATGGATTTTGAAGGTCTTTCATATTTCTTTTCTTAAAAAATTTCTATATTTTCTGTTAACTGGACTTGCATATACTTAGCGATCTAAGTATATTCGAGGATATAATAATGTAGAACAAAGTATTTGTCTGTATGAGTAATTTTAATGGTTACTTTAAAGTATTGAAATAAAGAAACTAAGGTAAGAGTTTTAATTTGAAACTTTAGTATTAAAAAAGAACCTTTATCTAAAACCCTGGATACATAAAAGCTATAACTCCAAACTCATTTTCACTTTCATTCTCTACTTCCCTACACTTGTGCTCTCCTCCCTTCTCTCTTTGTGTGCCATGGCTACCACTCCCGCCTTCGCCGCATGGATTAGCTCCACATGCTAGGCACACATAGGAGATCAGATATACCCTAGGTTTTGCATGACCTTGAGTCTAGAGAGCTCACTTTTTGCCGTAGACCCTAGCTCTAGTATACTCGCATCATTTTGTGATACGGCAAACCCTCTCACATGCTCTATTCCGAACTCTGCTCTCAAATGGGTCCCCATAGATTTCCTATATAGTTTACGTGCTGGATCAAGCCATGCAAAGGTAATAAATCAAGCCCTCATACATGTGGAGCAGTATCTCCGTGTGAGAGCACTGCCCACCTCATCCCAGGACCATGCCACAATGGATCTCATCAAGCGCGATGCAGCATTTGCCATATATATTTTGTACACTGAGGTGCAAGAGGACAGTGAGGAAGACATCAACACACCCTCTCGGCCACAGCTAGAGTATTTCGAGAGGGAGCCTAAAGAGATCACACTCAATCCGAGAGTAGAGGCAGCACAAAGCTTAGCCATTGTGCGCCCACCTCCTTGCCCTGTTGAGATCCCGACAAGCGATAAGCCACCCCTCGCTTCTGTCCATGCTATCATCATCGAGGGGGTGGAATATTTACTTATGCAAGATGTACTAGAAATTTTGGAGCTAAGGGAAGAAGAGCTATATTGTATCATGGTGTGTGATGCACGTGATGATTTTATAGATTTTGATATACAAGATGCGCTAGCACATGTTGATGAGGTGGCTCGATATGATGGCATGAGTGTCGATGACATCTCTATCATTGTGAGCATCCAAGAGTAGATTGAGAATGTGGCGCCACAGTATAAGATCTCACATGAGGAGTTCAAGCAATTTCAAGAAAGCATTTTTGGACCTTGATCCAACTACATAGTACCTTCCCACCAAGAGAGAGACGAGGGTGGCCCAACTGCAGGAGTAGACCTGGATACTCCATTACAACAACAGATATATAATGCAGAGAAGGTAATGTTATCAGATTAATGTTATTGAATTTGTGTCAAAATTTACTAGTAGGGCCTCTAGGGCATCGGGAGTATGCACATTAAATTTTGCCGAGATCAGGCCCCCAAAGCTGCCCTGGTCGGAAGCTCGCGTTTGTGGGCCTGAATCTGCAGACCAGGGTAGCTCTGGGGGCCTGATCCCGGAAAAAATTGATGTGTATACCCCCTAGGGCATTGGGAGTATACACATCAAATTTTGCCAGGATCAGGCCCCAAGAGCTGCCCTAACCGAAGGCTCGCATCTGCAGATTCAAGCCCCCAGATGCGAGCCTCCGGCCAGGGCAGCTCTAGGGGCCCAATCCCAAAAAAATTTGATGTGCATACTCCCGATGCCCTAGGGGCCCTACTGGTAAATTTTGACGCAAATATGATGTATATATCTTTACCACACTCCATGCATAGTGAGTTTGAACAATGAGTCTAACACTGAACTTGTGTGATGCAAGACATTGTCTATATAGATAAATTTTCATCTAGACAAGGTGGCCGATCTAGTAGCCAAGGAAGGGTGCAGGACTCAGCATTGAAGGAGTATATCGGCCAGCTTGTGAGCGATATTTTTGTATTCCATAAGATATGCTCTTCGGCTTTTTCTGAGAACTTCTTGAAGTTGAGGGTACTAACAAAGGTTGGGCCATTTAAGACCATCCCAACAAACTCTAGCTTGGAGAAAGTAGTATTGCTTCGTTGTTCGAAGCTCCTCTATTTATTCTCTAGTACTAGGTCTGGGCCATTTTTTTCCATAGTGGCTCATGACATGGTTATTGGTGTTGAAGACCCCAATGTCATTAGGCATGAACTACTAGCTAGGGCAAAATGTGTTGTTGCCTATAATCAAGAATAGCTCTGACCATGGGGATTCTAGCTCAAAGAAGCCTAGGAGAGACTAGATGTACTTAGTGCCAAATGATATCTCATCACCAATGTAATGTAATTTGTAATCTTCTCTTGAAGTAATGAAAACCAATATTTGTTGGATCACTACAAGGGAATGGGGCAATAGCAACGGCCATTTGTGACACAAAAAAGTGGTATCGCTAAAAGCGTCGCTAATTCTAATAGCAACACTAATAGCGATGATAATAGAGACGCTAATAGCAACGCAAATAGCAACGCTAATAGTGATGCCGATCTGAGAAAAAAGTTTCGCGAAAACTCGAGCGTGACATTTTCTGAGAAAACTTTTGTGATAAAGAATGAGAGAGAGAGAGAGAGAGAGAGAGAGAGAGAGAGAGAGAGAGAGAGAGAGAGAGAGAGAGAGAGAGAGAAAGAGCTCATCACCATCGCCGCCGCCGCTATACATGAAGAAAAAAGAGAAGTGTGCAAGGGAGGGAAGGTGCGAAGAGAAGGTACAAAGGGTTTTATCTTCAGGCCTTTGAGGTAGGTACATTGCCTCTTCTTGCTTTATTTTTGTGTTCTCTTGTTTTCTTTTTTTGTTTTTCTTTGTAAAGAGATACATAGAAAGAGAGGGAGGGAGGAAGGGAGGGAGAGGAAGAGAGAAAAAGGGAGAGAAAGGAAATAAAGAGGAAGAGGAAGAGAGAAATAAGAGATGAAGTGAGGGAGAGAGGAGGATGAGTGAGAAACAACGAGAGAGAGAGAGGGGGGAGAAACAAAGAGAGAGGAAACAAAGAAAGGAAAATAGAGAGAGAAAGAGAGGGGGAGAGAAATAGTCAGAGGGAGAGCGAAGGAAGAGAGGAGGAGGAGGTAGAAAAGAAGGGTGAGGTAAAAAGAGGAAGGAGAGTGAAAAGAAGAGAGAGAGAGAGGGAGAAAGAGAGATAGAGAGAAAAAATAGAGAGCGAGAGAGAGGGAGAGAGAAATAGGAAAACAATGAGAGAATGAGAGAGAAGGTTAAGAAAGAAAAGTAAAGGGAGAGGGGAGGAGAGAGATAAAGAGAGGTGGGATGACATCTCTTTCAATATCTTTGTTTCTTAAGCTTTTTATTTTCTATCTTTGATTGTCTTTGCAATGATATGAGTTGAGTGAGAGTGGGGGGAAAGGAGGGAGAGAAATAGAGAGAAGGGAGAGGAAGGAAGAGAGAGATGGAGAGAAATAAAAAACGAGAGAGAGAGAGGTGCTTCATAAAAAAGTGTCAAAACCCGAGCATGGCATTTTACAAGTTTGTAAAAGAGAGAGAGAGAGAGAGAGAGAGAGAGAGAGAGAGAGAGAGAGAGAGAGAGAGAGAGAGAGAGAGAGAGGCCGCCACCACTACTGCCATCCACGAAGAGGGAGGAGACAAGTGTAAAGGAGAAGGAAGAAACTCGCAAAGGAGAAAAAAAAGGAGAGAAGTATGAAGGGATTCTTCTTCAAGCTTTGAGGTAAGTGCATTATCTATTCTCTCTTTGTTTTTCTCTTTTCTTTACTTCTCTCTTTCTTTTTGTTGATGAAGAGTGTATAGAGAGAAGAAGTGAGAGAGACCAACATGCACAAGGGAGATTGAGAGAGAGAGAGAGAGAGAGAGAGAGAGAGAGAGAGAGAGAGAGAGAGAGAGGTCGCTGCCACCGCCAATCCACCACAAAAAGAGAGGGGACAACTGCAAAGAAGAAGGAGGGAACCCATGAAGGAGAAGAAGAAGAAGGAGAGAAGCGTGAAAGGATTCTTCTTCAAGCTTTGAGGTAAGTGCATTCTCTCTTCTCTCTTTGTTTTTCTCTTTTCTTTACTTCTCTCTTTCTTTTTGCTGATGAAGAGATGTATAGAGAGAAGAAGGGAGACAGATCAACACAAGGGAGAGAGAGAGAGAGAGAGAGAGAGAGAGAGAGAGAGAGAGAGAGAGAGAGAGAGAGAGAGAGAGAGAGGCTACCACTGCCACTACCATTGCCACCACATCCACTAAAAGAGAGGGAACAACTACAAAGGAGAAGGAGGGAACCTGTGAAGGAGAAGGAGGAAAGAAGCGCAAAAGGATTTTTTAGACGCCAAACTTCGAACCAAGGGTCTGTACACCTTTTTTTCCCAAAAAAAAATTTTGGGCTCTTGGCCATCTAATGAGAATGCGCATGTGAAGTTTCGTCACATTCCGATAAAAGGTTATGGATTTATAATCACATGATGGACAGTGCGTATGAAGCTGCATTAACCTAGTTTTGGAGTTTAAATGGGTTAAAAGTTCATTCTTCTTCTCATTTTTACATCTTACTTTCTTTGCTTCCTTCATTCTCACACCGCCAACCTCTATGTCTTCTCCATCTTGCCCTCCTCGAGCTTGCATGGCAAGCACCAAGCAAGCATGTCCCCGTTTCTCGGCCATGGGAAGGCCTCATGCCAAAGCCCGCCACCTGGAGCACAAGGTGGAGCCTCCTCTAGTGCAACAATAGGTGCTCCCCATAGAGCACAACAACCACCAGAGAAGAAGAGGAGATGGAAACCAGGCACTATCGCCCTTCGGGAGATAACGAGAATCCAGCACGGATACGAGCTTCTCATCCCAAAAAGATCTTTTTATAAGGTTGTTCAGGAAGTCATGCAAGACTTGGAGTTGAAAGGGATAGAAAGATTTTGGGCATGAGTGTGGGATGGCCCACCAATAGGAAGGTAGAATACTGCAGCTATAATGAGACAGAAAGAAGAGCCTACATGATGTACTACATGTACCTTCTATTACCAAGAATCTATTGTTGGTTGCACAGATGGCAAAACAGAATTTGCAAGAATCTACTGTCGGTTGGATAGATTATTTCAACTGATATACATGGCTGTACATTCGAAAGTACAAGGATGAGGTACTCTATGTCTTTAATCAAATGGGTTTATAAAGAGAAATGCAAGTCAGATGGTTCGTTGGAAAGGTATAAAGCCCCGCTGGTTGCAAAGGGATATGCACAGCAATACAACCAAGATTATGAGGAAACTTTCAACTCAGTTGCCAAGATGGAAATGGTGAGAATGGTCATTGCATTAGCAGCTTCTAAGGGTTGTAGATTATGGTAGATGGATGTAAAAAATGCATTCTTGAATGGTGACTTGCTTGAAGAGGTATATATGGAGCAGTGTGAGGGTTATGTACACAACCTAAGGTGTATATGGATGCTGGCTAGCAACCCCATCTATCACGCTAGATCCAAACACATAGAGGTTCATTATGATTTCATCAAAGAAATGGTACTTACAGGACATATTGATCTACTTCATGTGAAGACATAAGACGAGGTAGCAGATATCTTTACCAAATCACTTGGTAAAGAGAAATTTGTTCGTTTCAGGGATCTACTTGGAGTACAGTAACTAGTTTGAGCTCAAAAAATGGAGTTTGAGAAGGGGGAGGATGAGCTTGATTCTTTTGATCTTAAAATACCTCCATCCATTGAGATTGAGGATGAAGACAAGAAAGAAGAGATAGAAGATGACTTAGACATAAGTAAAAACAAGAAGAAAGAAGTAGAGCTTAGAGACACTATCACTCCCTATATAAGTGTTTTTGGCTCCAACACCATGGTATAACTCTTACAAATGTCCAAATGCTCCCCCAAAAAGACTTGAACAAGTTTGAAATAAGCTAGAGTGAGTAGAAGATCAATGGTACTTATTCATACCTCAGGCACCTGACTATAACGAGAGCTTGAAGTGAAGCTCTTCTTCTTGGGCCTGACAAGTGATAAAAAAGCTCCTTGAGTAATACTTTTTTGAATTGATTATATCTAGCTTTTGCAATCAAAGGATTCAGTTTTTCTTTGAAAATCTGATACACAATTTTTAGACATTAGGTGTAGGTGACATTGAAAAATGAATTATGCAAGAATATTTAGTGCATATAGCTAGAAGGGTGGGAGGGCTGCATGCCCTGCCACCTAAATTTTTTCCCCTCTGTAACCATCGCTATTTGCATCGGAAATTTAGTCTGCAATCGTTACTATTAGCGTCACTATTTGCATCACTATTTGAATTGCTATTAGCGTTGCTATTTGCATCGTTAACCTAATTAGCGACGCTAATAGCGATGCAAATAGCGACGCTAGTAGCGATGCTAATAGAGACACAAATAGAGATGCAAATAGAAACTCTAATAGTGACGAATCGATCCCACGACGCGAATAAGATGACGGGGGTAATTTTTTCCATGAATAATTCCGTCGCTTTAAACGTCGCTATTGGGTCTATATGTTGTAGTGGATTTGCGTGCAATGTAGTTTGTCATACGCATCATTTATTATTATTTTTTACTTGAATATTACGTTTATTTATCAGATTTATATGCAACACAATTCATACCCTAAATTTAATACGTAATGCTTTATCAAGATCGTGCGTAATATGTATTCCTTCAAACGCATGTAACGATAACTCAAAGACATAAATAAAACAAATAACAAGTGAATAAACAAAAATAAGACGTGCCAAAAAAATTATATTCATATTCATAACATTTTACATGGGATCCATTACAACCAGGGTTTTACAAAATCTATTTAAAAGCTACATTCCGTATATGTTTTGGTAGTACATCCCTATCGTTGTTGATCTCCGCGAGGGCTATCCTTCCATTGCCAAAAGAACCTCACTATCTGCAAATCCCTATTGGTGATGATGACTCTCCTTGCATGTACTGCTGCATAGACCGAGTCTTCGAACAAGTCGATAACGTAAGCTTCGGTAGCTTCTTGTAGTGCAAGGAGGGCTTGGGCAGTCCAACGATCGGGTTGTTGCAAGCGTGTTCCATCTGGGAAGTGCCTCCTACTATTCTTAATGAGTATACCATCCATAATCTCACGCACTAGCTTCTAGAATGGAGCCTTTGGTATCAGGAGGTGTGTGGTCTTCTAGTAATGGTCGATCTCACGAAGAGCCACTATGCCTGGCTTCCATCGACACTTGCAATGCTGATGTGGTGGTGGTAGTGGTAGAGCTAGTGGAGATGACCTCTGCATAGGATTTCTAGGGGGTGTCTTCCGGCCGCTTGCTTGGTGCGTGCCATGTCTTCTAGGAGAGAAAAACCAAAACTCAAAAGTGAAATGTGTAAAATGAGGTGAAACTTTAAACTTATAGCAGTATCCAGGCTTTGGAAAAATATGACAAGTGATCTGATTGATGTGAAATTTTACCTGTGGACTCCTCTAGCGTACATCAACTACAAAAAAAAATTGGTCTCATCAGAAGTCTTTAGGACACCTGTCCAAAGGCCGGCGTCTGGGGCCCTGAATCTGGGGTGTTAACCCTCAAATGAACAAAGGTGGAAAATTCAGAAAAGCTAAAGCAGAAGAAAAAGGCCAAGGAAAAGTGAAACGAAAGACAAAGGCACACAAGGAAAATCTAGGAACACAAGAAGCGTAGAAAAGTCCCAAATAAGGGAGAAAGACGCACAAGGAAAAGCGAAAGTCAATACTTTTGTAAAAGAGCACAAGCGCATCACGATTTAATTTAAGGAGCACCGGGCTCTCACCCGTGCAATTTGTAAATGTAGACGGGCAGTGGAAAGGAAGCTAGGAAGATAGAAGGACAATGGGAAAAAGGGCCTAGGCCACGGTCAACCATGCAAAAAAGGGGATAAGGGGATGACTGCCCAAAAAGGGATTTAGGGTTTTGTATATAAAGTTGAAAAGTGAATGAGAAGCTCATTCTTGTGTGTGGCCAAAAGTGGCTCTCCTCTTCTTCTTCTTCTTCTTCTTCTTCTTCTTCTTCTTCTTCTTCTTCTTCTGCTTGCTTGCTTGAGCTAGTGCTTGAGAGAGGGAGTGTGAGAGTATGAGAGAGTGAGTGTGTGAGGGTGAGGGACTGGGGAGGAGAAGCTCTCCATCTTCTCCTCTCTTATTTTCTTCTCTTCTCTTCTCTTGTCTTGCTCACGATGATCGAGCTTGGAGCGTGGAGCTTGAGGATGGAGCTTGCTTGAAGCTTGCACTTGAATCGTGGAGCTATCAGAGTGCGTAGGAGAGGAGGTAACTCGATCGGCATGGAGGTAAGCTCACTACACCCGTAGATATGGATGGCACGTCAGCTATGTGAGAGGTAGCCATTAGTGCTCGGCTTGGAACGCTTGAACAATAAGCAGTCCGTGGGTCTTGGTGGTTGAGCGAAAGCTCCCACATTTTGGTTCCATTGCCGGGACCAACGGATTCAAGCCTTGAGTGCTTGCGCGATTCGAATCAAGCATTGAAGTAGAGTTTTTCCCGAATCAGTGCTTGAGGTAGATAGGTAGGAAGCGAGGGAGTTTGAAGAGGTATTCCATCTCCTTAGCAAGTAGGTTTTTATTTTTTTGGACTTGGGAAAGCATGATGGAGTAGTGTAAGTATTTTTCTTATAATTTTTTCTTGCATTTAGGAAGGATAGGAGCAAAATATTGGAGCAAACAGTAGGGTTTTCTGTTGCTATATAACAAACAGGCTGAAACAGGAAAATAGGGGCACAGATTTAGATTTCTGGCTGGAAGAGTATGAGGGACTAACTTCTGAGGTCACAACAGGCTGGGATGGGGCAATAAGAGGCCCAGGGAACTAGGAAAGACCACATTTGACATCCTGCAGAAGAGAGTGACCTTGAGAGCCAGAGCGAGAGAGAGAGAGAGAGAGAGTGGCAGGGAGACCTCTGAAGTGCTGATCGATTCCAGCGCCACAGTGATTCCAGGTAAGTATGGCATTTTCTTGTATTGATTTGCATCTATTTGGAAGGCACGGCATGATTCCCTGGCATAGGCGTTGACCTCGAGGAATCGCACCCAACCCGTGGGTTGTCGTCCGCGTCGTCGGACCAATTCGTTCGAGTCCCAGAATAGGACTGCCCGAATTTTAGAGTCAGACCTCTGACTTCGAAAATCGGACCACTTTTCTGATCCAATTCCCAAAATCGGACCAGTCCCAGAATCGGACCACCTTTGCCTCTCTGATTCATCTGATTTTGAAAAGTGGACACTCGGACCCTAGAATTTGGACACAAGGAACCAGACGGCTCAAAATTGGACGCTAGTCAAAATCGAACGTCCGATTCCAGAAATCGGACGTCCGATTTTCCAGAAATCGGACGTGACCAAAATCGGATCACTGGGCTGATCGGACAACCCAAAATTGGATGTCCGATTCTGATAATTGGACTCCTAAAAATCAAAAAACTGTCAAAATCGGACAGGTATCTAGAACACAAATTTTGATACATCTAAATCCCAAAATTGACTCCAAAGGCTACGTACAGCTAAAGGCACATCATAGATCCATCAGTGGGCTAAAACTTAGAGCAAGTAGTTCAAAATTTAGCTATAAACAGTCCTCCAAATTGCGCATGGTGTTTACCGTAACGGCCCTATGGGCCAGGGGGAACTATCCCCCCCGGACCCCCACAGAGGGGGCTCTGCCTCCTCCGCACCTCCCCCAAGTAGGTTGGAGAGAAAATGTGTGTCGTGACAAGTCCTCCAAATTGGAACCTAGTGTAGTAATGGCTCTACATGAGCATGGACTCTCACTTGCAAAAGAGCAACCAAAAGTCCATACCCAAACAGAGAGAAACAGAGACCCTAGAACATCAATGGGCCAATCTAGCCAACAAGAGTAAAAAGGCCACACTGCAAAAACACATGCGTGTTGCATTCGGACTGCATCTAGTCAAAGCGGAAAGCAGCAACATCAAGCTACAATAGCGAGAATGACTAGATATGGCAGTCCTGACAATAGATGCTCCTTGAATAGCACTGCACTAACAATCCAAGACATTAGTGGAGAATCTACATATGGGCGTGCAGTTGGGGACTCAAGGGCATTTGTCAGAAGGCTTAAATTTTCAAGCCAAGACCCAAAAGATGAAGACGTAGTACGACCTGCTTATCTTAGGGTCAAACTCACTGTGAAAAGAGAGCATACTATCGATGCTCTGATTGATGAAGGAGCAGATTTTAATATCTTGACCTATGAATCATGGACCCTACTATGCCAACCAGAGCTCACACCGACTAATGCAACTCTTAGCCCTTACGGGGGACACCCACAAGCACTCATAGGGAAGTGCAAAATCCTTGCGACAAATGAAATTGAAAGCTTGCCTATCCTATTTCATGTTCCTCCAAATAGTGCTAATTACAGGAAGGAAACCCTCCTAGGAAGACCCTTCAAAAGGGCAACCAAGTGTGAGGCCGACAATGTAGCACAGAGGATACACTTGACACTATCGGGTGTGAGGATAGTCACAACCTTTAGCAAGGGTGACCTCATCAAACCTCGAGGGAAAGGCAAAGAGGGTGCTAACATAATAGTCAAGCCTACTAATAACGAGAGCAAGGACTTGTTGGAAGAGTTGATACAAGCACAGGTCAAAAAACGAGAACTAGTGAGTGAGGCCATGCCTGAAACAAGAAGGTCAAGAGACAATGCCAAAGATGGGCTTTGGACTTACAAATATCGTAGAAGTCCCCAAAAGAATCCCAAGCCTGATAGACGAAGGCATCGATGGAGAGTCAACACAACACCACGATGGATATCCAAAGCATTGCTATGTGCTCAAGGGTATTATGCAGGTAATCGATGGATTTGGGTGCCAAAACCCCTTGCAAAACCTCCTTTGTCAATTGAAGGCCAGATTGTATCAAGAGCAAAGAAGCATAGGAGGAGATCTAAACGAAAAACCAACTCTCGAGTCAACAACAGTGGAGTGACCGAGCCCCTCATGGTCGAAATCAGGAAACCAAACGGGACCAATCGGAGGGTAGATCCTCAGCCTAGCGTGCTTGACAAGTAGATATCAGATGTAATCATTGAGGATACGCAAAAGCCACTAGTGCCCAAGGAGCCTTTGATTCCCCAAGAGGATAGCAAGCATCATAGGCACAACATTGCTCATGGCAAGGGTAAATGCTCAACAAAGCAAATAGCAAAATCATCTAACAGCACGAGAAAATCTCCCAGCCAGTATCAAAGCCACTTAGGAGTCCCAAGTCTCCTACACCCTCTTCCCCTAAAAGGACATAGGAAGCACAACAATCATCAAGTGTGGCTACTCAATCCCAATCTCTACCTACATGAGAGCTTCCAAATGTCCAAGAGATAGGACACGACACTACCCTTAGCTCTCAACCTAAGGATATGCCTGTGCAATCCACCGTGGCTAGCTCAATTGATACTCAAGTGAATGCTCTAAGGGAAACAAAAGACACAATCACTTCCAATCAACCTAAGGACTTGACACCGCAATCCACCAATAACAGCAAGTCCACTCAACTAGTTGCTACTACTTCCAATTAGGGATCACAGTAGTCATAGCCCTTGGCCGTAACAATGCCCCTTGCGGAATGTGTCCTTAGTAGTTCACCTGTGGAGGAGGTGTCGCAACCAACTTCATTGACAACTCTAGCATTTCCAAAGCACCTAAAGTCTAGGCTAGAGGAGTTAAACAGAAGGGAAGAGCTAGACTCTCCGAAAAGGGAGGTAGTTGTACCCTCATAACCTAGCAAGGCTATTTAGTAGGCCACGGCTATGTCCCATAAGGACACACTAGAGAAAGAGAATGCTGAGGCCCAACCAAGTACATCAATGGTTGACCTAGTCCACGGTCCTGAGTTGTTGAGAGATACACCTTCACTGACCAAGAAAAAGAGAAAAAAACAGCAGTGAAAACAACAGCAGTTACGGGTGGTTGTGGACCCCAAGAACATTGACACCAAGAGCATTGGAGAGATGAAAAATAAAAAGTATCAAGTCCCTCCACCAATGATCCCATTGATGCCTCTCCTAATAGCGGTGAAACATCAGATACATCCGTGTGCTCTGAAAAATCAAAGCAGTCGTTACCATCAACGGTTGCTTGCAACACTCAATTCACTGACAACAGAACTCGCATTGACCAATCAAGAGTGGATATAACGCTGTCACAACAGGGTGACAAATTTATACCAATCACATCCAAGGAGAACCATGATGCAATAACGAAGCCTCAAGAGAAACATGGAAATCCCAAGAGCATAAGAAATCCTAGCTTTGACCAATCTTGCTCATCTAGGCCTGAGCCCCCAACTATGCTAAATCCTAGGCAAACTCCTAGAACCTTGCATGAGATAGCAACCGAGCAAGCCCTCGTTGAACATAGAAGTGTTGCAGAATGCTTAACCGAGTTGGATGCTAAGCTCAAAGTGTTCGCACGTGTCTATGTCCTGGAAGACATGGGCGCATTTCCTAAAGAGCAGCTTGAAGAATACTTGCCATTTTCCTTATCTTGGGAAGATCAAGAACATCTTGACGAGCACTATAACGGGCTCCTGTATGAACGCATGCAACTCATCTCTTATGAGGAAGCCGACAAACTACGCTTAACTCTAACTTTCAATGATGTGCTCTGCCAACCAAACCTCTTATAGATAGAGCAACTAAAGCAAAATCAGAGGGTCGAAGTCAATTCGAACAACGTTGGTGTGAAAACCGCATTGCAATGGCCAAGCTAGGAGCCCATATCATGACAGCCTCAGAGGAGCGATTGGCCAAATGGTGGTCTCAAAGAGACCCAACCTATGTTGCACCAACTTTCTTTCGAGTGGTGCTGACTGCCATTCGGGGTACGGACTTAGCTGAAACTAGCCAAGAGAACTCTCTGTCTGATAAGGTTCTCACTGAGGAGGAGTTACATGTTACCAGTAGACTCGGACAAGGTTCCATGCTACTCAATGTTGCAAAATATCTATTGGTATTGAGTAAGCTGCCACGAGTACTAGATGTGTGTGCCACACTCCAGTACAATCTGGAGTTCTACAATTGGCGTTTATCCTTGAGAAGTGACATGGATTCATAAATATGTATATAAATTAAACAATGACTTTTGTGACCCTGTATAGACAATAAAAACACACACAAGCAATGACAGTCAAGCGTAGGGAGAAGAGTTGGGTTCAACAGGCTAGGCTCCTCAGGTCCTCCTCAGGCTAGGCTCCTCAGGATCCTCCTCTCACCACACATTTAGAAGTTGTGTGACCATTCCCACCTCCAGATGGAGGGCATGCAACCCTCATTACCACCATAGGAAGCCCTAACCAACATCTTTGATGGTGTAGATAGGGTACCATCCCTTTCTATAAACCTTTCCCCCTTTCCGGTCTATCCTTCCTAGGATGAGCCCTGCTCCACTCCATGACAACCAGTCCATGCAACTTAGCATGAGCCAAGATCTGCAAATGGCTGGAGGCCAAATGAACATCATCATGGGGGCCATCCCTCTACAACAAACACTACATGCCTCACCTCTCTCCTCCTCATCATATGCGCTTGATAACCTACTGTATAATCCCTTCCATGCGGATAGTTTTACCCTGCCTCAAGACCTAGTCCTTGGTTCGCATTTTGTAGGTCCCCCTACGGTAATCAACATGGAGCACCCAATGCAGCTGGCTTGGAAGGATGCTATCCGTCGTCAAAGGGAGCATGCAACACAAGTGCCCCCACCAGAACACTACGTGCTTACTCTAAAAAGGTATGCGCTGGAAAGAGGACCTAAAGGACACCGCCTAGGACGCATGCCAAAAACACCCCGAGCCAAGAGGACGAGGGCTCAAGGGAGCACACGGGGTGTGGCGATACTAGCCTTGCAGGCTCCCAACAAACACTCGGGCACCAGGTGCTCGAAAGAGGAGAGGGCAACTCGAGACAAGCAAGAATTTGATGCATTGTTCAAAAGTATTCTGGAAATAGTTGCGGCCAGGGACTACACCATTCAGGTCCCGGGTGACATCTTCCCTGCCCAACCTCACAGGAGCCCCTCATCAGCAAAGCCTCAGTCACCCGAACACCCAGACTTGCCCCGTTTTGTACAAATAGAGTAGCCCCATGTTATGTAAAAGGCTTATCAATTGCTACTTGGCCATGACTTTTTGTCTCTAAAGGGTTACAAACTGACATGTTCCCCAATTGTAAAAACTTTTCATATCTACATTTACTATGTTTCACGCCTTTAGCAAAAGAAAAAGATAATCAAGCGCATGTGACAACTAACTAAGTCAACACCATGGAATTCAGATAAGTGATGTCTCCTTGTGCTGCACTGGTTTATTATAGTTGCGGCATATGCCGTGCATGTACTCTCATGAAGTGACAAGTGGATGCAGGATGACGCAGGTCTTTGTGTGAAAGTGTTCAATGCCCAAGTCACCGCAAGTCCATCGACCCCGCAAAGAGGCGCGACAAAGCCATGCTGCTGAAAGTAAAGATCACGGTGCGAGTGCCCACATCGCACGGGCCAAAGCATGATCTTAACCACTTCCTCTTTCTGGGTTACACTCTACGCCGGGCACTCATGGCAGTCGTTACCTAAATTATACCAACATCGCACATTCCAAAGAGGGTTGCAATATCTCAAGTGTATCTCCCCATCTCAACGACTGCTTCTCTAACAACGAGGCTAGGGCACAATCATCACTGTAATATCCATTTCCTGAGCCTTCGAAGCTTGACATTTCCCAACCCATTGAAAGGCTGATAGCCTCAACATATTGCAATGGTTGTACTCAGGCAAGTCCAAAAAAACAAACAAACAAAAACAAAGAGAAGAAAGAAAGAAAAATAAAGAAAGCACAAGAAAAAGAAAATGGAAAAGGAAAAAAGAAAAGAAAAGAAGAAAAAGATACAAAGCACCCATGATCACAACACAGCACCTAGGGGTCCTCAAATTAGGCACGTCCAGTGACCTTGGTCGGCTGGCTCCGTCCCTAGTCCCCTAGCCCCTTAGCATCACCCACCATTGTTCAGGGAACATCAAGGGCAGGACATACCTAGGAAGCTTGTCTCGCCTATGGTTAGACCTGTCACCGTGACTCATTCGCACAATTCCCTCTTGCACTCTGCCTTAATACCATTGCAATCAATTGTGGTAAGCACTGCACGAATGGCCATGAAAAGGACACTATCCTCATCACGTAGGTCCAATACCTACCAGCTACCGACCGTGTAGTGTCCCTGTGTTCAATTATGTTACGTTGTGCAGTCACAACACAAAGGATGTCTCATACACCTTCACGTGTGCTTCTTCTCAACATGGACAACTTTGCTTCATCCACACATTGTTACAAGAAACCAGCCGCGGTCTTCTAACTACGTAATATCTAAGTATGCATGAGCATTCACATAATATCTGCACCAAAATATATACAGAGTTTGGGTGCTTAATTGCAGGACAATACTCTCAGCTTTCTTAGAGTTCGACCTGTCTCCCAAACTAATTGAACTATGTCTTGTGCACGATAGAGAAGACTAGCACTACCCCTAGGGAGAGACCACCTATGAGAGGTTTTCAATTGCAGGTATTGAAGACTCCAACAAAAGTGTCGTTTGCTCTTCATCGACACCGAACTTTGAACTCTTATCCTTTATTATCTTGCAAGCCCACCAAGAATCGTCATGTGCAGAATCCACAACAAACCAACACTTGTGCTAGCTATCAGTGCAATCCCCAACAAAGAACAGCCCTACCAACAACTCCAACAACCCTACCACCATCCACCTAGGCCACCAACACCTTCCTCCACACCACCACCAACACTCCTCCACGGCAACTATTGATGTCCCTTTCACCCACGTCTTTAGTGCATGCCAAAGCCTACTACCTATACCGGTGAGTGCCATGGGACTGACACTCGTCTAGGAGGAGGGTAATGTTAACCCTCAAACGAACAAAGGTGGAAAATCCAGAAAAGCTAAAGCAGAAGAAAAAGGCCAAGGAAAAGTGAAGCAAAAGACAAAGGTGCACAAGGAAAATCTAGGAACACAAGAAGCACAGAAAAGTCCCAAATAAGGGAGAAAGATGCACAAGGAAAAGCGAAAGTCAATACTTTTGTAAAAGAGCTCAAGCGCATCATGATTTAATTTAAGGAGTGCCGGGCTCTCAGCTGTGCAATTTGTAAATGTAGACGGGCAGTGGAAAGGAAGCTAGGAAGATAGAAGGACAAAGGGAAAAAGGGCCAGCCATGTAAAAAAGGGGATAAGGGGATGACCACCCAAAAAGGGATTTAGGGTTTTGTATATAAAGTTGAAAAGTGAATGAGAAGCTCATTCTTGTGTGTGGCCAAAAGTGGCTCTCCTCTTATTCTTCTTCTTCTTATTCTTACTTGCTTGAGCTTGTGCTTGAGAGAGGGAGTGTGAGAGTGTGAGGGAGTGAGTGTGTGAGGGTGAGGGACCGGGGAGGAGAAGCTCTCCATCTTCTCCTCTCTTCTTCTCTTATCTTCTCTTCTCTTGTCTTGTCTTGCTCACGGTGATGGAGCTTGGAGCATGGAGATTGAAGATGGAGCTTTCTTGAAGCTTGCACTTGAATCGTGGAGCTACCGGAGTGTGCAAGAGAGGAGGTAACTCGATCGGCATGGAGGTAAGCTCACTACACCTGTAGATATGGATGGTGCGTCGGCTATGTGAGAGGTAGCCATTAGTGCTTCGCTTGGAACGCTTGAACAATAAGCAGTCTGTGGGTCTTGGCGGTTGAGCAAAAGCTCCCACATGGGGATTCAGGGCCCCAGACACAGCCTCCGGATAGGTGTGCTAGAGACTTTAGATGGGGCCAATTTTTAAATATCCATGAGTTTTTATGATGCCCGGCATGTGGGTGAAGTTTCACCAAATTTTGATTTATAAAATTGACGGTTCAATCATTTTTTGAAAATACATTAACTGGATTATACTTCACTGATAACAAAAAAACTCACCACCGCACCAAGTGTATGCAACTGCATACTAAATGTGTTGTCAATCAAACTATGTGAAATATTAGAAACTTAACATTTCACAAAAAATAAGTCATGGGTCAAATGGAGTATCCCATATCGGATATAATGTTGCCAAATCGCTAAATACAGTAAAGATATAGTGCATCGGCCCATGTACAATTGATTTACTGATGTGTGTGTGATTGTGCATTGAATTTATCCTTAACAAAACTACTTTCAAAATTAGAAACTTGAAAATACACACAATGCAAATCATGGAAAAATATAATAACAAATATCAGATTTGGCATTACGAAACCATGAAATACACGGTAGATAGTGCAATATTGCATGAAGTATAACTAGAGTTAGGAAAAATTTAGCTCTATTTTGTAGACCACTACTATCAAATACTTGAAGGTCTACTGGAAAGATAAACCAAAACTAAGCTCCTTACAATCTACAACCAAACCTGAGCTAAAAACATAGATCCAATTACAAGGCAGCTTCTCAAAGCATATTGTTGACATTAAGATTAAATGCATCCTTGTTGTTGCGGATCCTACGAACAAGAACAATATCTATGGGCTTAATAGTGATACATCGGGCATGAATGGCTAAAACTTGAGATTAGATCAATTAAGTAACTTTCAGTTGCTTCTTGGAGAGCAAGCAAGGCTTGGCTTTACCATTGCCCCACATTCCTTGCTTGGTTCCTTGAAAAGAACTTGTGATGATGCCCTAATTGCAGATCTTGCAATATTTCTCACACCAACCTAGAGAATGGTACCTTAGGAATAATCAAGTTGGCACTCTTTTGGAATTTCCTTATCTCATATAGTGCAGCTATGCTAGTCTCCATCTTTTTTTCTTATGTGTTAGAGGACATGTATTACCAGCTGGAGCAGTAGTGGGAGGTGGAGCAATTGGAGCACGTGGACCACCATTTGTGGACAATGGCGAACCATCATTATTGACCACACTAGGGCCATCATTGGTGGACATAGTAGCACCACCATTATTAGCTGTAGTAGGGCCACCGTTGTCGGCCACCAAGGGGCCTTTGTCACTCACAGTACGCTCACTAAATTCAAAAGAGTGTTGAGCTCTTGCCCTTGCAGGTGCCTTCTTGATAGGAAGCTTGGAACATGCCATGGCTGTGATAATGAAGGATAGAAAGGTGGAGGGTAGAGTGAAGAGTAATGGGGAGAAATGAAAGAAGAGACTTGACTTAAGTACGAAACTTTTAAACTTATTGTAGTATAAATGAACTTTAAAATTAAAAAACATAGTTCGAAATCGACTTTGAAAAACATAGTGACAAACCTTTGAAATTTTAAACAAAATTTGCAAGACATCTCATGTTAAAGATAGGAGTATTGATGTGTCATATCCTGGGTACCTATGCTCTCTCGTGGACTCTAGATGCATCAAAAGTATTATCTTTATCTAGGTCTCCATTTCTTGCCATCTCTCTCTTGGGTTGCCAACCATTCTACGTGGCGTTGTCTAGCTGTGCTAATTTCATATCTTGCTTTTCTCACTTCATATATTGCCCTACTTATAAATTCTGCTTGAGAGGTTTTGGACTTCTTTTCTTTTTCCTCGTATCGTATCTCTAGTCTCCTATACCACCATTGTAATAATTGCCTCATAGAATTGGAATCATTGATGCCACCTCCATGATCAGTTGCCTTTTGAAAAGCACAGCGAGCTTGCCAATGAGATCATTCCATGCCTTGAGTTGACCATACTGCCAAACTTCCTTGATCTGCAAAGTATGGACCATGTGCTTCAAGTATATGCTGCACAATAAGAGATATTAGAAACACAAAATAAATCCAAATGATGATCTTGTTTTGTAATGGTGACAATACTGACCATGTAGTGTGTTATACTATTTGTAGTCCATGCCTCCACTATGGACTTATAAAATTTAGCAACTGTCTCTTTAAATGTATTGGCATCACCATCCCCAAACCTCAACTTTTGTAAGAGAGCTACTAATCTATCTAGGTGTATCCACACTTTTGCCTTAGCAATCCTTGTTCGTCCCCCATTGCTCCAATCTGGAACAGCAAGGTGCAACTTTTTCCATGCATCATACTTCTCTAGTTGTTTTACAAGTATATTGCCTTCCTCATCTCGAGGTGGAGATATAAACTTCCTAGCCTTGGGTCCACCAAAGCATGGTTTACAAGGGATATTTCCACTCTTTCTCGATTTTTTCTCGTCCTTTTTTATTTCTACTTGGCCCCCTTGCAATCCAACTTCAGAGAGGACTTGTTCTACCTTCTTGCATGTAGCATCAGCTTCTGACACAAGCTGCATCTATATTCATATACTAGCTTCTCAATTATTCTAACCAAACAATGCAATGTGCAAAATTGAACCCTTGTTAGTGGTATTTCCAAAATAGGGCACCAGTTTGGATCCACTAGAACTAGCATTCCATTTCTCATGACTTTTTGATCACGTGTTGGAGCACTTCTTGTCCTGCCTTGGCAAGCCATTCTTTCTTTCCATCTTTTCCTTTCTTCCTAGTTTGTATGCAGTATATGCACGAAAATTTTGCATTCGCTACATTTGATAAACCAAACATACACTTCAATGTTTTTAAATCATCTGCAAGATGCCATTCAACTTGATAGTCTCCAAACCCCTTGATGTGTAAAATTGCTCCATTATTTTGCTGTTGAATAACACTGGGTATATTAGTGAGGTTAAAAAAAACTTTAAATACTTCATGGTCCTCCTTTGGTACTTCAAATGCTGCAAGCCACCATATTTCATTTTCTGATTGTACACTGAAGTATAAAGGATGGTTTTCATCAATGTTGGGATCCAATGCTCGATTCATAAGTGTTATACTCACACATTCAAGTTTTTGCCCCTTAATAATCTCACTCTCATCAAGTTTGAGGACAAACTTAAGCTTGCCTCTACATTCTTCCATAGACATATTGTAGAACTTGACCAAAGTAATCTGAACCCTACATATATCCAATACAAAGTTGTTGGATGCATTCAATACAAATGAAACTTCTTTGGAACCATACTTCAATATGTGTGTATTTTCGAGATGTGTTGGCTCACTAATTAGTTCTAAAACTTTCTCATTTAGTTGTTTTCGAGTCTTCTTTACGTGAAATGGTTTTGGCAAAGGCATTACTTGCTTAGTTTTGAAGACTTACTTAAATCTTGTATCAAATTGTTGATAGAGCATACTATATGACTCAGAACTCATGGCCACCTTGTCACATAACCCCTAAGCATCTGTAGCATTAAACAAGTTGCTCATATCCCTAATATGTCCACTTGCGATACCATCTACAATGTCCCTGAATTTACGATTTTCCAATGTATTTTTTACCATACCCTTGCTTAGGACTTTGGCAATCATATCATTCTCTACATGAGGGAACACATTTCTCATGGTAGTAGATTAAGCATATATTTGTCTATGATATTGTCCACTTCCTTTGGTTAATTGGTGAATTGGTTTAATTAATCGGATGCGTTGACGTGCTTCTTTGGTTTTTAAAGTGGGCCCAATCTCCAAAGTTTTTGTGAGCTTCCTCTTTATGTTTTGATTCTCCTTCTCCAAGTCCATAACTTTAGACTGTAACTCCATATTTTGCACGTGTGTAGCCTACATAGCATCTTCAATGACAGACATTGCTTGTTGTAGGCTCTGGTTCTCCCTATCCTTCTCAGCCAATAATCTATTATTTTCCATCAAAGAGTGCATATTCCCTTGTAATCTTGTCTGTATATTTGTCAAGGCTTGATGAACCCCTTCTAATCCTTATGTGACAAGTCTGCATGTGTATCCATACAATCCTTCATTTCCTTCACAAACAAACTTTAAAAATGATGTAAGCCCTTCAAATTGTGGTGGCCTTTAAGTGACTAAATCGGGTGGATAAATGCACCCATAAACCCAAAGGTCCACATTTTTTTCCCCTGCATTTCTTTCTTGTTGCATCCTATATCTTATTGCATCATCCCTTTTTGGAGTTCTTTTGAACATTGTTGCATAATCATCCTCCAATTGAAAGTGAATATCTCTCTTTCTCTTGGTATGTCCTACACCTACATCCTGTAAAGAAAAATATATTCCAATTTTAACATTACACAATTACACCCCTTTAATTAATAGTAAGCTAAGGAGTCGATGCCAATTTTCTAATCAATAGCAATAATGTCTAAGTATCTGGGAGCAACATGTCAACATCAATCCAGCAGCATGCAACTAATTCTGGATTGGCTCAAATCACACAATTACACCTCTTTGATTCACTATATCTGTGTTCTTTTTTACCCAGTTGGATCTTGTCTCTTTCTCTTGATTTTAGTCATGATAGACCCTAATCAAACCCTAATCTGCCTGTAATCTTATCTTTTAATCTACCTCTAATCAGCATCCAATCTTATCTTCTGTTCTATCCAAAATATTCTCTCTCTCTCTCTCTCTCTCTCTCTCTCTCTCTCTCTCTCTCTCAAGAAGAATTGATCAAAGATATTTAAACACATTTATACAGAAGCTTGGCTAGTGGAGAACAATAACATCATCTTATCTTCTACCCTAATTTACTCTTTGTCACTCTATCACTTATTTTTCTAGTTCATCTCACACAGTCCTCTCTCTTCCCTCCCTCCCTTCTCCCCCTCCCTCTCTCTCTCTCTCTCTCTCTCTCTCTCTCTCTCTCTCTCTCTCTCTCTCTCTCTCTCTCTCTCTCTCTCGCTTTATGGATTGACACTTAAGGATTAAACAACAAGTATGAAGAATAATAACATCACAGAGATTAAAAAAATAAAGATACCTCCATTATCACTTGATCGCTTGCAGTATAGAGTGTTGAAGAGAAAGATATCTTATAGTACATTATTGAGGAGGGAGATTGCTTGTAGCAGGGTAGAGAGTGTTGTAGATAGAGATTATTTGATTTCAACAAATGCTATCAAAACCATTCCTGAGATTGCTTGTAGTAGGGTAGAGAGTGTTGTAGATAGTACTAAGTATTGCTTCAGAAGAATTCATATGCAAGAAACCATATTCTAGAGGGAAGGAGAAGAGTACACAAAATTTCGAACAAAACTAGAGCTTTGAGAGGGAGTGAAGAAATGCCCAGAAATGGACATATACTTGTCCAAAAATAATAAAAATTTACAAGGAAAATCTCAAGTCAAAAAAGTGTATCTGGTAAAAAATAATCTTAAAATATGATGTGTACGTCATTTTATATCATTTTTTAACTTCCACCCTTTTAAAAAGCAAGAATGAGAATGATTCTAATATATTTTCATGTTGAAAGGTCATGAGGGCATTAAAGAGTCATATATTAATGATTGGCTCCGTTTTTACAAAAAATAGAATTATATTTTTTTAGTTATGAGGATTTTGAGAAAAAGTGACCTTATCCTATAGTTTGAGAATAAAATAATAGGTGAAATCTATTGAAAATACAAATATGAGATTTGCTTGATTGTAGAAGATCTCTTATTCTAATATTATTTTGGAATCTCTTTTTAGAGAGAGAGAGGTTAGAGAAAATCCTTAAGGGGCAAAAAAGAGAGTCCATATTTCTCCTAATTGTCAAGAATTGCGTGGTGGAGGGGGTTGCTCAAGATGCTACGCTGAACACACACAGAATGCACAAGGAGAAGCTCACTCAAGAGACAAGAAGAGAGATGGAGGCCAAAACGTTTTCTTGCTGATTTCTTCTTCTTCTTTCACACACTTCACAATGTACACAAAGTATAGATAAGATACAACATAAAAGGAAAGTGGCCTACTAAGTCAAACAATGCATAACCGACTACACTAGTCGACTGGCGCTATAACTATGCCAGCTGTAAATAGGTGTAACAACCTGAATATAATAAGTAATGAGTCAGTGGCCATGTGAGAGTCATAATGACCACCAACGTGCTAAGTGTAGACGTGTGGACCCATCTAACCAGGCGGTCCATCATCAATGTCCACATGTGTTGAGCTTGTCATCTCAACACTCCCCCTCAAGCTCAACTGCATCTCTGCAACTCCAAGTAAGCTTCCAAACTTTTGAAGCTTCTCTGTACCCAATGCCTTCGTGAAGATGTCAGCTATCTGATCCTGTGTGCTGACATACACCAAGTCAATCTCACCTGCTAGTACCTTCTCTCTCACAAAGTGGTAGTGTACCTCAATATGTTTTGTCCTGGCATGGAACACAGGGTTCCTAGCCAACTGTATACTGCTCATGTTGTCACAATAAATGACAACTGGACCTTCCACCTGCACATCCAAATCAGCCAATAACTTTTGCAGCCATACTACCTCACATGCTGCAACAGCAGCACCTCTATACTCAGCCTCTGTACTCGACAAAGCAACTGTAGATTGCTTTTTGCTGCTCCAAGCAACTGCTGCACTACCAAGAGAGAACATGTATCCGCTGGTAGATCTTCTATCCGACATACTACCAGCCCAATCTGCATCTGTGTATCCAAACACATTTACATCTGTACCTGCCTCATAGAAAAGTCCATAATGTAATGTGGACTTGACATATCTCAATATGCGTCTCACTGCATCCAAGTGTGGTTTTCTAGGTACTTGCATAAATTGATTCACAAGACCAACAGCATAGCTCAAGTCTGGCCTTGTAATGGTCATGTAGATCAAACTCCCCACTATTCTCCTAAACATAGTAGGGTCTTCTATCTCACCCCCAACATCAGCACTCAGCTTTATATTCTGCTCCAACGGGACTGAGAGTGGTTTGCATACTGTCATACCATACTTGGACAACATATCCAAGCCATACTGTCTTTGGGACAGCCATATACCATCATCACATCTGATCACCTCAATGCCAAGGAAGTACCTTAGCTCACCTAGATCCTTCATCTCAAACTTCATCTTCAAACAACCCTTGACTTCAGCAATCCCACTATCATTATCACCTGTAATAATCAAGTCATCCACATAGATGACTATGATGACCAAACCTACATCTCCTTTTCTCACATAAAGTGAGTGATCAGCATCAGAAACATAAAAACCAATATTGACAAGATACTCTCTAATCTTGTCAGACCATGCTCTAGGTGCTTGCTTGAGCCCATAGAGTGCCTTCTTCAACCTGCACACATACGTGGGATGCTCTAAATCTTCATAACCTGCTGGCTGATCCATATACACTTCTTCCTGCAAATCACCATGTAAGAAAGCATTCTTTACATCCATTTGCTGCAACCTCCAACCTTTGGCTGCTGCCAAAGCAATCACACATCTGACAGTTGCCATCCTAGCAACTGGACTAAAGGTTTCATCATAATCTATGCCATATGTCTGGGCATAGCCTTTTGCAACCAGCCTAGCTTTGTACCTGCTAATAGAATCATCTGCGTTGTGCTTAATCTTATAAACCCATTTACATCCAATAGCTTTCTTTCCCTTTGGCAATGATACTAGATCCCAAGTCTTATTGGCCTCTAATGCAGACATCTCCTCATCCATCGCTGCATCCCAATGAGCATGACCAATAGCCTCCTCAAAACATGTAGGCTCAACATCCTCAACTAGTTTCACCATATAAGCATAATGGTGAGCTGCATAACCTTCGAAACCAAATCTTTTAACAGGGTATCTCACCCTACTAGACCTGCGTACCACTGGATCACTCAATGGAGTCTTTGCATCAGCGCGTGCTCTCTGCACACCTGGAGTTCTCACTGAAGGAATGCCAAGCTCATCACCTAAGCTCTCTGAGCCACTGGAGTCTCCATCAAGAACTGCATCAATGCCTTCTGACACTTTATTCTTTCCTTTGTCTTTACCTGTAGTGCTACTAGATGCACCTGAAGATGTAGAGGTACTCCTTAGTCTCCCAGACCAAGGACTACTAGATGATGTCTCTGGTCCACTAAGAGTCCGTGATTCTTGCTTTTCAGCCTGCACATGAGTGTCATGATCATCATCAACATCCAATGCATCACCACTAGATGCATACCAGCTGCTCATTTCATCAAAGATGACATCCCTGCTCACTCTGAACTTACATGTGATAGGGTTGTAACAGCGATACCCTTTCTGCTCTAAAGAGTATCCAATAAAGACACACTTTTCAGCCTTTGGATCTAGTTTCTTCCGCAACTCATCTAGCACATGAACATACGCAATGCAGCCAAATACTTTCAAGTGTGAAACATCAGGTTTCTTACCTGTAAAACATTCTTTGGGGGTCATACCATGAACTGCAGCTGTGGGAGTTCTATTCATAAAATAAACAGCAGTATGAACAGCCTCAGACCAAAAATGCTTAGGCATATTCTTTTCAGCCATCAAGGCGCGTGCAACTTCTGCAATATTCCTGTTTTTCCTTTCTGCAACCCCATTTTGCTGTGGGGTATACCTGCATGTGAACTGTCTCTTTATCCCATGAGACTTCAGAAAATCACTGAACTCATTTGAGAGGTACTCTCCCCCTCCATCTGACCTCAGGCACTTTACTTTCAAGCCTGTTTCTCTTTCAACTGCAGCCTTGAAAGTTCTAAAGTGCTCAAATGCTTCACTCTTTTCCTTCATAAAATATACCCACAGCTTTCTAGAACAATCATCAATGAATGTGACAAAGTATGAACTGCCTCCAAGAGATACATTTTGTGTAGGCCCCCAAATGTCTGTATGTACAACATCAAGAATATTTCTGCTTACATCTCTATCGTGTGAAAAAGGTTGCCTTGACTGCTTACCAAACTGACATGCTTCACATACCTTTTGAAATTCTGCAACTCTAAATGTAGGCAAACCTGTAACCAACCCTTTGGACTACATTAGTTTCAGCCTTTGTACATTTGCATGTCCAATGCGTTTGTGCCAAATTTCAATGTCTGCAACAACACCTTTTCCTTTGGCATACATAGCAGCATTCATAGTAGGAATTCCAGCATCTAGAGTGAACATACGTCCAACTCTACTTCCCTTTGCTACCAACCTGCACTTGTCATTGAAATCTTCTACAAAGCAGCCCTTTGCATTAAATCTGACTTGCAGCCCTTGCTCTACCATTTGACCGACTGACACCAAATTCTTTGTAATAGATGGCACATGTAATACATCTGAAAGACTCTTTGTCTTACCATCATGCAAGGACAAGGGAACTTTTCCAATGTGTGAAATTGGGTGGCATGAGTCATCACCCGTCTGCACATAACCTGCATTCTGCAAATCCTGCATCTCTCCAAACCATTCTGCATGGCTAGTCATATGATTGGATGCACCTGAATCGACATACCAAACATCTTCATGTGTTCCCTTTCCTATAACAGCATTCAACATATGCTGCATAACAAATAGACGTTCATTTTTGTCTTCATTCTGTCGTGAAGACGATGCATAGTTTCCTTGCTGCAACTTACCACTGCGGATATCATCTCTCTTGGCATAACATTGGGCTGCAATATGACCTGTTTTGCCACAGTAGTGGCACACAATACCAGAGTTGTTAGAACCTCTGTTCTGCCATCCACCTCTTCCTCTAAAGCTCCCCCTGCCTCTAAAGTTACCACGACCTCCTGAAACCTGCATATCGCCAAATTGCTGATTCAATCTGTTTTGCTGGTTGTCACTACCACGTCCTGTACCACGGCCTCTTGAAGAGAACCTACCACGTCCCCTTCCTGAACTGGAGTAGAAATCCTGGACCTGTTTACCACTTCTTTCAGATGTCTCACTCTGCATGTTGATTTCTTCAGTGATCATTAGAGAGACCAACTCATCAAAATCTGGAAATGGCTTTCTGACATATACGGAAGTTACAGAAGACTTCCAAGCCTTTTCATTGTTAAGTCCACCCAAGGTAGACGACACCAAATCATCATCATCGGGCATTGCATCAATCGCTGCCAATGCATCTGCAATGCTCCTTACCTTCAATTCATACTCATTGATAGACATCTTCCCTTTCTTCAATGTATTCAACTCTTGCTTGAGTTGAATCTTTCGTGCCTTTGTATTTATAGAAAACATACTTTCAAGTATGGTCCAAGCTGCATATGCATTCTCTGCATTTCTAATGTGTCCCAACATATTATTGTCAATTACTACAGACAACCAATACATGACCTTCTTGTCTTTTGCATTCCATTCCTTTCGTGCCTTTATCTCTTCTCCAGTTGGAGGATCACTCACCTCCGGCTCCTTTTCTTCACCTGAAACGAACTCGTAGAGGCCTTTTCCAATAAGAAAGTTCGTGACACGGAACTTCCATGAAGGGTAGTTGTTCTTGTCAAGCTTCTCAATGATGGGGCTTCCACTATTCTCTGCCATTATCACAAGAATAATACCAAATAGCAAGCAAATCTTCTGCAATCCTCAACCTGTAGTGCACAGTAATACACTAGACAGCCTTTTTCACTGCCTGCTCAACAATACATGCAATCTGCAACCTGTTTGCAGATAAACCTCGTGTTTACTCACTGGTAAACACCTTTAATCTTACAGATCTGAAATCTGTAACCTGCGCACCCACTGTCGGTCGATACAGCTGAAGTCACAGTGTACCCTGAAACTGTTGTCCGCAACTTGCGGCTCTAAAACGGGCCCTGAAACGGCCTCAAATGCCCAAAATAACTGCGGTAGAGCCCTAAAGGGCCTATCTGCAGAATATACAGTGCTCTTCGCGCACACCAAATCTCACTGCAATCTGAGATTTTTGCTCTACCGTGCTTCCGGTGCCTCCACAAGCACTATCCAAGAGAAAGAGTGGAAGGATGGGAGAGCTTCTTACCCGTGGCTTGCTTGCTCGAACCTTGCTTCTTCCCCTTTGCTTTAACCTTCGAAATCAGCCTCTCTCAGTGGTGCGGCTCTGATACCATGTCAAGAATTGCGTGGTGGAGGGGGTTGCTCAAGATGTTGCGCCGAACACACACAGAATGCACAAGGAGAAGCTCACTCAAGAGACAAGAAGAGAGATGGAGGCCAAAACGTTTTCTTGCTGATTTCTTCTTCTTCTTTCACACACTTCACAATGTACACAAAGTATAGATAAGATACAACATAAAAGGAAAGTGGCCTACTAAGTCAAACAATGCATAACCGACTACACTAGTCGACTGGCGCTATAACTATGCCAGCTGTAAATAGGTGTAACAACCTGAATATAATAAGTAATGAGTCAGTGGCCATGTGAGAGACATAATGACCACCAACGTGCTAAGTGTAGACGTGTGGACCCATCTAACCAGGCGGTCCATCATCAATGTCCACATGTGTTGAGCTTGTCATCTCAACACTAATGAAACTTACAAAGTCCTCCACATATGTCCTATAGCCGCCACTCCTAAGATGATGGACCACTCCGGCCTCTAGTCTTACCCTTGCCGCCTCGCACTGATGTCTCCAATGTCCTAGAGAATTTATAGTCTCCTCCTTGAATCGGCGCCAATCGTCTACGTCTAGCCACTCGAGCTTTGAAGCCCCACTCTTGAGTGCATTACGTGCGTCCGATCGTCTGTGTGACATGTATGCATGCATGCACTCCATCATCTAGCCCGTAGAAAACCTATCTATTACGGATGATATTGGAAAGAAATCATGCAAGGATGCTACTATGTAGTCCTTGCTCCCCTCTGGTATGTTCTTCCAATGATCCAAGATGTTGTGCTGAAAAACTTGTTGGCACAACTCGCTCATGTGAGCCATCACCCTCCTCCCCTCATCATTCATGATGATGGCTTCTGACCTATCATCTACAAGGTATGCATGCCCCTCTGGGGTATGCCTAAGATGGGTCCTCTCCCACCTGCGACCACGCTCTTGGGCATATCCAAGAGACCCCTATACATCTGGTGTACCTACCAGGGTAGTATCTCTCAGAGTAGCACCCATAGAGGTTCCACCTGCGGACGGCTGAAAAAAAGCCGGAGTAACTGGAGTAGACGTCTCCACATGTGTGAAAAATCTTGGAGGTGACACAACTCCAGTAGAACAAAAAAAAGGAGACATTGCGTCCGTACCTTCATAGCAACCACGTGAGCCACGCTCTCTCGAACCACCATGAGAGCGAGGAGTAACACCTGTATCCCGAGTCGACTGTGGGCTCATTGCATCTGGATCTCTGCAGCATCCACAAAGGTCACAAAGGTCACCTGCACAATCAAAATATCCACAAAGATCACCTGCACAGACAAAAAATGATGTTAGCATAATCAATATAAATCATACAAAGCACAGTAATATAAATCTTTAAAAAATGATATTACTTAAAATGCATATCTTATGTAACCTTATAAGCGATTCATCAACGAATTGAGTAGATGGATACTCCAAGTATGAAGTACCCTATGGTTCCATGTCAATCTCCTAACACAACTCCGGATACACTGGAAGGTCGATAGACATGTCACCACAAAAAGATGAGTCCACCTCGTTCTCAAAGAATTCTTGGACTCTTGTATTTCCATCATTGTTACCCGATGCTGGCTCCTCTACATGCTCTAAGCTTTCAGTGGCCTCCACCCCTTGCAATATCGACCCCTCTATTTGCATATTTGTCGATACCTGTGACCACCACACTTTGGACATGTCTCCATAGTCTCGTCTTCTCCTCGAAATAGTATGCAATCGTTGATACATGCATGGATGTTGTTGTAGTCCTGATGACAAAACTCTCTACACCTATGCATGAAAGCACAACCTAAATAATGGGGAGGGACAGGGGAGAGGGTTGAAAAGTGATACAATTGAATAATTTCTAATGTCTTTACATTATATAGCATATAGATTGCAGTTTATGTATGTTTAAAGAGGAATGATAACAGGGATTAGCCCAGCAATGTCCCTAGCAATGCCGCATTCTGTTAGATTAAAGCATGTAAAGAATGATTTTACACATCACTTTGGAACAGTTTGTGTACAATATGGCATGACTATTGCATATGCATAAAGTATGGTATTAAAGAAAATCTCCTTGATGCATAGTAATTCTCTACCAAGACAATGACCCATGCTGAGACAAAGAGGCTCCCTAGCTGTAGGATAGCTCAGGTTCTTTGGGGAAAGATTGTGTAAGGATATAAAAATCTCTTGAATCGTACAATATCAAGAGAGAACTATATCACGTTATTGTATATGTGTAAGATAAGACATCATGGGGCCAACCCCTAAGATGTAGGAGAGCCATAGGGAAACAAGTAGTAGATATACACTTTTCACACAGAAATAGAAGTAGACTAAGGTTATCCTCATGCCCTACCTTCATTATACATCCACAGACACACTCCTAATTATTGATAATTTTATATGCATTGAAAATATTTTTTATTTTTTCCTCCCAAAAAATCCATTTTCCTTATTTTTTGAATATAAATTACTAGATTCTTCTAGCTTTTTTATTTATATGATTAACATGGACTATGGTCTAGTAGCATATACATTCTTATTCCATAGAACAATATCGAGCCCATAAAAACCAGCAAAATCTCTATTTTCATTAAATCATGTATTTTTTTTTTATTGTATTAATTAGATTAAGAATGATTGTTTTTTTCACTATTTCGAACATTTGTAATCATTTTTTTAACATTTGCAATCATTTTTTCACAATAGAAATGATTGTATGACATTCTATGTAAGAAAACAACACTTGCACTAAAACCTGCACACATGATGCATTGATTTTTGATAAATCAGAGCCACCAACACTACCACATAGGTGTTGATGCTTCCAAACTCATCAATCAGTATGCCATCATGTCCTTAAATCATTGCATATAACCGTTTCACCAAATCGTCCTTCTCTCTCTCTCTCTCTCTCTCTCAAATATAGGCATAGAAACAAGGAATAGGGAGGGGAGAGAAATAGTGATTTTCTAACTTTTAGCATAGTTTATCATTTCTCATGCTTGTTGCAAAAAGTGTAGAGCATGGAAATTGAGGAGATTATGGCCTAGGTTGCTTCCTGCTAGGTCAAAAGTTGCTACAAATCTTAAAAATCGTGGCATCAAAAGGTGTTGTTGTAAAATGCCCCCCTTCATTTAATTTGAGAGCTTAAAGCTTTTTTAAGTACCATTAGCCACTAATTACCCACTTGTCTAGTTCATGCATCATGCATTCGCACTGTCAGCAAGTGGTTCGGTAACTAAAATTAGAGGGCCAAACAGGCTCGAATTCAAGATCTGAAACATGACTACATTTGTGGTGTCATTTTCTACTGAATTGACCTCATACACTATTTTTAGCTTTATAACATGAAATTTGTGCCTCTTTAAATGGTCCATATAAAAAACTACATTTGACAAGCGGATGCTTCCAATGCGTTTCGAACCACCCACTTTTGCTTAGTAAACTCTGCCATCTTTTGATTGTTACTATAAATGCTTCATTTTTTACTTTATTTTTGGCACCTAAATACACCTCTCATAGAGCTATAAACATGGCAAATGCAGATATGATAGATAATATCACATAGATAGTGGGTGAGAAGTTGGATAACAATAACTATGCAATATAGAAATTTTGCATGGAGAATTTTCTAATTGGAAAAGGATGTTGGGATCTTGTTACAGGTGTTGAAGTTGAGTCCAAGCTTCCAGAAAAGAATCCAACTGCTCAACACAGTGCACATCGTCTTCGCTTGAACAAGATCACAGAGTCTTGCATTGCCTCTCATTGTGTATTTCAGATGCAATGGTCATGTAGATCATGAACTTCAGTTCACCGAAAGATGTATGGGTCATATTGATGCAGTCCTATGGCACTACCACCAATACTCAAAAAATCCAATTGAAACAAAAAATTAATGCTATGGATAGGAAAGGACAAACTATATAGGCTTATGTTATAGAGAAAAAGAGAATTACTAATCAACTACCATCTATTGGAGCTAATGTAGAGGATAAAGACTTGGTTATAGTGACCTTGAATGATCTTGAACCTAAGTATAAGTCATTTGATACATCTATATTAGTATGATCATAAATAACTAATTTTAATGAGTTGATCTCATTGCTTGTTCTTGAAGAGGTTAAGCTTGAATTAACTACTAGTTCTAACAGCTCAAAGGGTAGAGATGTAGTCTTCTACTCAAATCAAAGAGGTCATGGCAGCCATTGCAGAGGGTCTTCTCTGGTTGGGGGACTAACTAAAATCCACATCAGAATGTGAATAATCAGCAAGTGCAAAATACTAGAGGTGGTGGATCCGTTCGAGCAAGGGGGAGATACAACCCTAGAGGCAGAGGTTTATGGCAATCACAAAATATGCATGAGAGTGAAAATAAGAATAAGGACTACCTATATTATGGGAAGTATGGACATATTGCTAAGGAATACTAGAAGAATCAAGCAAATCAAAGAGGCAAGCAACATGGTAATTATGCTTCATCTAGTCATGCTAAGGATGCTACTATTGATAGGTTGTTTGCTATGACCTATGTTCAAAATCATGCTACTAAGGAAAATAAGTCAAATGATGTATGGTACATTGACTGATGAGCTTTTAGTCACATGAATTTGCATGGTGAATGGTTCACTAACATGGTTCCTAATAAGCATGGTTATGTTTATACAAGTAACAATATTCAGCATAACATTGAGCATAAGGGTGTAGGTCACTAGGTTATACATGATGATCAAAAGAAGAATTCGCATGATATATTGAATGTTCCTTCAATTACTAAGAATTTTCTATCTGAGAAAAATTTGAATTTTTGTCCAATAAACATGGTTATTTTATTGAGGAGTTTAGAAATGGTTGTAAAGTGATTGCTGAGGGCACAACATGGTCATACGCTCACGTTGGATACAAGTATTCCACAGAACTGAAATGAGCTATGTTTGCACATGGACAAGGTGCATTTAGAGATCTTGAGATCTGGCATAAGTGGATTGGACATGTTAATGTTCAAAGGTTACATACTATACAACAAAAACATCTGGTTACAGGCTTGCCAAAGTTGACCTACATGGATTTTAGTCAAGTTTGTGATGCATGTCAGTTTGGCATGCAATCTCAATTTCCATTTGTGAAGCATGTTTGAAATACCTGTAAACCACTATGTTGTTTCATTTTGATGTTTTGGGACCAGCCCATAATGTTACTATTGGTGGATCCATATATTATGTAACATTTATTGATGATTTCAACAAATATACGTGGGTGTATATCTTGAAACATAAAGATGAGGTGCTTACTATTTTAAAAGACTTCAAGTGGCAAGTTGAGAAGGAATTTATCTTGTCTGAGATCTGATAGGGTTGGTGAGTATCTATCCAATGAGTTTACAAAGAATGGCATTCATAGGTAGCTTACTTGTAGTTATACTCCATAACAAAATGGAGTAGTAGAAAGAAAGAATAGGATTCTTATGAAGACTACTCGTGTGATCCTTAATGAGAAGAATATACTATTGTGTTATTGGGCTAAAGCTATAATGACAGAATATATATGTGTATGTTGAATTGTACTCCTATAGTAGGGGTTCATGACATGACACCATATGAGAAGTTGTATGGACATAAGCTCAATATCAGCCATCTAAAAATCTTTGGTTGCATTGTATATATACACATTCCATATGAGAAGAGAGAAATTGAATCTTAAAGAACGGGCGTGTCTATTCATTAGCTATGTTCAGGAGTAGAAGACTTATAAATGCTTCGATCCATCTACGTGGAAAATAGTCATCAACAGAGATGTTATCTTTGATGAGTTGGCTTCGTGGCATGCTTCATCTACTATTGTTCCCCATGATATATCTTTAGATTATGTATCTACTTCTATTCTATAGTAGAGTACCAATATGTCTAGGCCTATGGGTGATGTATCTCTAAGTGTTTCTCCTTAGACTCACAGATTACACAGTCATGCATCACCATCCACTAGCACTGCTATGTTAGTGAGGGGAGAAATGAAGCAAAAGGGAAAGGCAAAGAGAAAGTTCTTGATGATGCTCCTTGGATTTTTACTTCTGAGTATGATTCGACTAATAGCTTGGATAGTGAGCTTAGAATTCTCTCTTTGTGTTGAGTGTGGAAATGACCTATTTTTTTGGCTGATTTTCGTTGTTTTTGAGAGCTAAATGGTTGATTTTATGAGATGATTGATTGGTTTGGAAGTGGTTTGAGAGTGTTTTGGATGATATTGATTGTGTTTTGAAAGTTCATGATGTTTATTAGTGGAGATATGAGGTTTTGTGATGTTCTGATAGATTCTGATTGGTTCTGTATATCTTCTGTATAGCTTCTGTTTTGTTCTGATTGTCTTCTGTAAGGAGGGATGGAGTATTGATTGATAGGGATTGAGATCTTGTGAAAGCTTATTGAATGGTTTTTGAGAGTTTGGAATGGTTTGAGTATGAGTTATGAAGTTTTGATGACCTTCTGTAACCTTCTGTAGGTCTTCTGTAGAGCTTCTGTCTCTGTTCTGTTCTGTACTGTAGTTGTTCTGTTACTGTACTGTGACTATTCTATATGCTTCTGTATGTGTTCTGTATAATGTATGTGTAGCTTGGGAAAGTTTTCTAGCCTTGGAAAGAGGTGAATACAAGTGCAAAAGAGCTAAAAGAAGTGAAAGAAGTACCTGCTGAAGACTCAAGTGAAGACTGGAGTGAAGTGACAGTAGTGAGCTATGAAAGGACACTGTAGTGGCTCTGGTGACTCTTCATATCAGACATACCTCTTGGGAGGGGTATCCATGACATAAGAAGGATTATTGAGAGTGATTTTGAGAGATTTTAGTGAGGAGATGATGTATTATTGATGGAGAGAGAGAGAGAGAGTCAGAGATAGCCAATTCTACTAAAACAGTGTGATTGTACATGAGAGATTGAGAGAGAAGACTATGAAGATATTGAAGATGAATACTATGTGATGTATATCCATTCAAAGATGGTGTATTCCTTTGATTTCTTTGTTATATTGATGGATTTTGTGAAGATATTGAAGAATATGGTTGATTCTATCAAATCCGTGGGAGATCTACATGATGCTGCATGAAGATTTGTTGTGCCTGGTGTTCTTTTCTTCATTGTGATCATATAAAACCTAATAAAAAACTTTTGTTGATGATACAAGATAGATTTTCTTGCAAGATAATTTCCTTTTCCTTGGTGTTCCTCTTGGGGCTCCATGTTTTTGGTGCGCAGCCAGGGAACCTTGCTATCAACAAGCACCAGAAGAGGCTGAAAATGAAGGAAATGGCATTGCCAAGAAGAGAAGAATTCAATGGATGTTTGTAAAGTTCCTTCTTCCACTGACGAGTTGGAATTTCTCATAATCAAAGCCACTTTCCACAAGAAGTTCATCCCACAATGGCGGAAACACATCACCATCATGATGCATGCTCTATGTGATGGACAGTTTCCTCTTCCTGTTGAAGCAGCAGAAACTTGCATCTTAGTGGCAAACTGTTTGGGAACAAACTAAAGAGCAGAAACAAAGAGAATGACCATCCATGGAAGATTTGGCATTCATTGAGAAGTTTCCAGACATCATCAAGTGGGAGATTGTGAAGAAGCTTCAGGAGTCTTGGTCTGTAGAGGTTCACAAAGACAAGAAGGAAAAGAGTTGGAATTTGTTCGTAGATGCTCAATAGCAAGATACATGGGATGCTTGGTGCACTGATAATCTTCTGTTTGTTCAATTAGCAACCCACTGGAAGTTGGTAGACAGAGTGTTCTTTACAACATACACTATTGAAACCATCAGAAGCTAGCATTACTATGATGATGGCACCACCACAATGCTCAGACGTATGCATTTTGACACCTTCAGAACCGAATACCTTCCTCTGTGCAGTGGCATGGAAGCATATTTCAAAGACGTTGAAAAGGAAGAAGTAGAAGAAATGTTGGCAAGACAGTCCTCCAGAGACTGAAGCCTTCTGTTAACCCTCTATGGAGCACTAACAACATAGTGGAGCCAACCCCCTGATGAATGACGCAATAAAGAGGCAAGCGTTAGAACGAGTCCAGAGGTACATGAGAAGAGAGAAAGCAAAAATCAGAGCCAAGAACAAGCTCGCAGCAGAAGCCGCCTTTGACACCCTTGCGGAACTCTTTACAGAAGTCCCAATGGCACATCAAGCCCTTCCTCCTCCTGCTGGAGGTTCACTTCCAAGCCAGATCCGTCCTGGAAATATTGATGACAGGCTAGCAAATGTAGTTCCATTGCCAGTTTTTAAGGGAGAGTACAATGAAGACCTCGATCTTCATGTACCAGAGTTTATGGTAGCATGTGTGGCTAACAATGCCAGAACCCTTGAGCATTGGTTAGTAATATTCCCCGCCACTTTCAAGGGCGCGGCGTTTCAGTGGTATGAGAGACAAGCAGCAGGAACTTTTGGCACATGGGATGACCTGAAGTTGGCCTTCCTCACTAAATTCAGGCGTGAAGGTTTTGAAGAGCGGATGCGAGAGGAATTTATGAACCTAAGTCATTCCTCTGGAGAAAGAGTAGAAGCTTATGTCTCACGAATGGAATCCGTCCTGAAGAGATGGACTAACCATAATTTAGATGATGGCATTCACAAGGGGGTGTTTCTCAGAGGATTACAACCAGAAGTCCGTAAGTTTGTGGAGCTGCAAAGACCAGCCACGCTGCAAGCTGCAACAGAAGGTGCAAGACTGTACGATGAAGTGGAAGCTAGATTGGCGATGAATCCAGGAAGAGGAGTCTTACCTCCTCTGATGCCAGGAATGATGTACCCACCAAATGCAGTCCCAGGGACAGTCCCCTACCCCTACCAACAGATGCCCCCAGTATCACAGTACAGTGCACCAAATCCACAGTGGCCACAATCAATGCCTCAAATGATGGTTCAACCACAACAACAATGGTCCCAACCAATTTCCCCGATGCCAAATCAGCAGCAACAGTGGAACCCTACCAATTGGAGCCAACATCCAACAGTTCAGACAGGAGCTCTGAATCAGAATCAGAACAGAGATCCCTCTGTCCCAGCCCAACCTGTTTATGTAGTGATTACAGAGACTCCCCAAAACCCTACTGCCAGTACCTCAAGAGGAGAAAGCTTGAAGGATTACTTATCCAACTCAGTTGCAAATATCAAAAAGGAGTTGATGGATGTGATTACAGAGCAACTACAGACGCTGAAAGTGAATACTGTTAGCATATCCAACGTTGCAGGAGTAGGAAGAGATGTGATGCGGTCAAATACTTGGTGTGGTAAGTGTCATCAAGCAGGCCATTTAGCCACTGAATGTACACGAAAACCAACCATCCCTGGAGCTTTCTGTTCCTATTGTTTACGAAAGAACCATACAGAGGATATTTGCTCTCTGAAGGAGATGCATGATAGGAGAAGGAAGGAAGAAGACGCAAGATTCAACTTGCTGGAATCCAAAATGACAACACAGGATATTGGACCCAAGCCTAGAGAGTTTGGTCCTAATTTCAGTCCAAGAAGGTTTCCATCCCAAAGTTACAGAGGAAGACAGTCTGGCGGTGGTCAGAGATCAGAAGTGGAGTGTTACAGATGTGGAGAAAAGGGACACATTTCACCAAACTGTCCAAATCCTAGAAGGTCAGTGGATTACAAGCCCTTATGCAGTCGATGCAAAGGAGAAGGCCACACTGTAAAAGACTGTCCAAGCCCAGCCCCGGTGAAAAATAGTGCTACTGATAATCCGGCCAAGGCCTAAGAGCCTACCTCCAATTTAGTGGAATTGGAAGTTGCTGCCATCACACGTGCAAAGAAGAAGGAACCACCTATCCAGAAAGAAAATAATCCTCCTGCCAGAACAGTGAAGTTCAATCTTCCACCAGAAGAACAGAATAGAACATAGCATGACAGTGCCGTACAGAGCACTACAGTGCCACAGAGAGTCACAGAGACAGTTCCAGAGACAGGACCAGAGGTCCAAGAGATAGAAGAGGAGAAGGTGCCACAAGGGGCAGAAGAAGTTCCTATGATTCCCCTGTTGGAAGAACAAAGGAAAATGAAAATGGGTGTTGCCCCATTCCCTAACCGGTTAGAGAAGCCAGTGGATCCTATTAAGGAATACGATCTGGTCAGAGATCTAGATACCTTTAAACCAAACCTCACATTCCGACAATTATTGATGTTGTCTCCCAGTTGCCGAAAAAGGTTCAAAAGTATACTGACAAGACGGTGTGGCTTAAGGATTACTCCCTCAACAGCAACAAAATCCAATAAAGCTTCAGAGCCTGTAAAAGAAGTGGATGTGGCTAACGCCTTCCTAGATCCGGGTACCCCAAAGACTGGCATGTGGATAGAAGGCTGCTTCATTGCAAATGCATTGATTGATGGTGGCTCATCAGTGAACATTATGACGGATGTGACAATGAAGGATCTAGGCCTACAAGGTGTGCAACCAACCCAATGGCTCATCAGACTGGCAGATCAAAGCAGAATCAAGCCTTTGGGCATTCTCCCATATGTGAAGACTATAGTGGCTGGAAGAGATTATTGGCTAACCTATCTAGTGGTGAAGCCAAACTCTTATGGTACATCCTACCCTTTGTTACTGGGCAGACCATTGCTTTTTGAAGCCAGAGCAAGGACGGATTGGTTCAAAGGAACCTTGACCTTGGGTAGAGGACCTAATAAAGTGGTGCTGAAGTTATATGGTGCTCAAAAAGGACATGGATCCACCTCCTTGGAATTATCTTCAGACTCCCCTAATGAGGCTACAGATGGAACATCAGCAGATGAAGATGTTGTCAAACAAATCCTTCCCAAGAAAATAGTGGCACGTTCCTTAACAGTGGATATTGTAAGCCAACTCCCAAAAGATGCAAAGCCATTATAATGGGTGAATACTTCCTACCTGAACCAGGAACGATTTCCAAAATCACTTCTGACAGTGAGATAGAGGCATGGATGTACTGCTCTCCCTATTACATGGCCACAGCAGAGCCAGAGACAGAGGCAGAAGATGAAACAGAGAACCTGTTCTTCTCTTACAGAGCTCCTACAGAGACAGAGCCAGAGACAGAGACAGAGACAGAGACAGAAGAGGAGGGAGATGATATTGAAGAAGAAGGTTATGAAAGTGAGCCAGAAGAATCTATCCCACCTACGAAGGATACATTTGAAGAAGAAGTTCCAGAAGCCTCAGAAGCAGACGAGCTCATGCTATGGGACAGAATGGCGATGGTACCATTTGGTCTGGTAAATGGATCTTCTCATATGCAAAATCTTTATAAGAAATGGATTAAGAAGACTAAGCCGTCTTTCAGCAGTGGCTCTTTCTGTCCTCACCCATCCTTGCCAAAGAAAGATAATGATGATGCACCGTGCCAACAAGCACCAGTCCTACAAACCCAACAGAAATCAGAGGGTCCCTGTTATGTGGCATTCCTGGATGTGTCATCAGAAGATGAGTCTTCAAGCCAAGAGGTAATTAATCTTGAAACCAAACCCGAAACGGCTCTAATCCCATTTCAACATCTCAAGGAGCACCCTAAGTCTCCACCAAAAGAAGAAGTTGGGTCTAGTGGGACATCAGAAGAGGGCATCACTCCCTTGAAGGAGTCGGATCTGTACCCAAAAGCAGTCCGCGGGACCTTCATCTGTGAAGTAGAAGGTGAAAGGCAATTAACTTTTGTGGATGCCGATGGCACTGAACGCCACTTGAAGGTGGGTAGCAGCCTACTAGAAGAGGAGTTATCAACCTTGTACAACTTGTTGAAAGAAAATTTGGACGTGTTTGCGTGGTCCTACAAAGACCTAAAGTGGATTGATCCCACAATATGTCAGCACCATATTGACTTGGAGCCTGATGCCAAGCCAGTACGGCAACGACAAAGGCGAATGAATCCGAATTATTCCACATTGGTGAAAGCTGAGCTGCTGAAGCTTCTGGAAGCCGATTTCATCTATCCCGTGGCAAATAGTGAATGGGTTTCACCCATCGTGGTTGTACCCAAGAATAATGGCAAGCTTCGTATATGTGTGGATTTTTGCAAGTTGAATTCCAAGACGAAGAAGGATCACTTTCCGATTCCTTTCACAGACCAACTGTTGGACACAGTGGCAGGACATGAGCTTTATTCCCTTCTGGATGGATTCAGTGGATACAACCAAGTGCAGATAGCAGAAGAGGACCAATCCAAAATAACCTTCACCACAGAATGGGGGACCTACGCTTACCGAGTGATGCCGTTTGGGCTCTGCAATGCCCCTGTTACTTTCCAGCGAGTCATGATGGCCGCATTCCAAAATCATTTGCATGACTTTATTGAGGTATATTTGGATGACTTCTGTGTCTATAGTTTGATCCGTGAACACTGGGGACACCTGGAACAATGCTTTGACCGATGCAGGGAGTATGGGATTTCCCTCAACCCCGACAAATGCATCTTTGGGGTCTCTTCTGGAGTTCTGTTGGGCCACATCATCTCTGCACAAGGGATATCAACAGACCCTGCAAAGATCGAAAAGATCGCAACTCTGATAGCACCCACCAACCTCAAACAGCTGAGGGGATTCCTAGGCCATGTGGGTTACTATAGAAGGTTCATAGCCCATTTTGCAACAAAGGCAACCTCCTTGCACAAGCTTCTGAGGAAAGATGCAGAGTTTACTTGGACGGAAGAATGTGACAAAGCCTTTAACACTCTGAAGCAGTGTCTAATTGAGGCACCCATTCTGCAACCTCTTGATTGGACGAAGGAGTTCCATGTACACACTGATGCATCCATTGAAGGCTTAGGCGTAGTTCTCTGCCAGAAGGGCTCCTCGAAGCTGGATCAACCCATCTATTATGCAAGCCGAAAAGTCACTGATAGGGAACGGAACTATACAGTGACAGAGCTTGAGTGCTTGGCAATGGTGTTTGCCCTAGAAAAGTTCTGCCACTATCTCCTATCTACCCACTTTAAATTTTATGTGGATCATGAGGCCCTGTCCTTCCTGATGAACAAAGCAGATGTGAAAGGATGAATGATGAGATGGCTCCTTCTATTTCAGGAGTTCGACTTTGAGGTAATTACCAAACCTGGTCGTTCCCATGTTCTGGCTGATCATCTGTCGTGTATCCCACAGACTGTAGATGAGGAGCAGGATGATCCAGACCTCCCTGATGCTTCCCTATTCTTGGTAGAAACTATAACCCCCTGGTATGCAGATATTGCCAATCTGCTGGCAACCCAACAATACCCTCCTGGTATTTCTAGTTGGGAAAGGAAGAAGCTTCTGTTAGAATCAGCCCCCTACACCCTGCTAGGCGGCGCACTATACAAGAAAGGCAAAGATGAAGTGCTCAGAAGATGTGTTGCAGGAGATGAGATTGGGATTGTTCTGAAGGCTTGCCATGACAAGCCATGTGGAGGCCACTTTGCAGAAGAAGCCACAGCCAAGAAGACTCTGCTCGTAGGATACTGGTGGCCTACCATTCATAAGGATGCCTATGATTACTATAAAAGATGTGATGTTTGTCAGAGAATGGGAAAACCCACCAAGACAAGTGCCATGCCACTACAACCTATCCTTCCTTTGAAGCCATTTGAGAAGTGGGGCATTGACTTCGTAGGTCCGATCGATCCTCCCACCAGAAGGAAACAGAACAGATACATCCTCGTATATATAGATTATGTCACAAAGTGGTGTGAAGCTAAAGCCCTAAAGCGGGACGATGGTAACAGCATGGCCCTGTTCATGTACGAGAATATCATCACCCGTTTTGGCAGTCGAGCTGGTAAGTGACAGAGACACTCATTTCATTAATAAAGTCATGGAAGAGTTAACAGAGCTGTATAAGATTAGCCATCGCAAGTCCACTCCTTATTACCCCAAAGCCAACGGCCAAGTCGAAGTCACAAATCGCATACTCTACTCGATTCTGACAAGAATGATTGCCGCACATCGTCGTGATTGGGATGATCGACTTACAGAGGCCCTCTAGGCTTACAGAATCTCCCATAAGGCAGCAACAGGACAGACACCCTTTCAGCTGGTGTATGGTACAGAAGCTGTTTTTCCTGTTGAACTGGAATTACCCTCTTTGTGAGTGGCTATCAAAGAGCATTTGGGGGATGATGATTCACTACAATGCCGTCTCCTGCATCTGGAATGTTTGGATGAAACTCGTAGGATGGCTCTATAGTGCATGGAAACCACGCAAGCTCAACGTAAGGCTTACCATGACAGCTTCATCAAGCACAAGGAGTTCAAAGAAGGTGATTTGGTCCTAGCCTATGATTCACGATTTGGCAAGTTTCCTAGCAAGCTCCAACAGGGTGGATGGGCCCATATAAGGTACTTTCCGTCAACCCTAATGGCTCTGTCCAAGTACAGACCGTTGATGCCTTTGATGATCCCTTTCTGATTAATGGATATCGCTTGAAGAAGTACTTCCCTCCTTGGGGATCTTGACAATCACAGTCACATGATCCTTTACCTCGTTGGCGTGGCACTGTACTTCTTATGATGCTACTTCTGATAGCCGTTTTTCAGCCACTCCTGATGAGGTGGACGCAACCCTCTGTCCCCTCAACCCCATCTTCCAGCCTTGATCTCTTATCCTATATTTTCCACCAGCGAACGAGGACAGTGGCAAGGTTGGTTCTGATACATAGTCTTTCTACCATTCCCTTGCTTAATTCGAGGAAAAAAAAAAGAAAAAAAGAGAAAAAAATATATACATATCGGTCATGGAAGAAAAGGACTTAGGTCCTTGTCATGTCGACCTATTCTTCGAGAAAAGGTGGAAACACCCTCGGGAATAGGGGAAAAAAAAAAAAATCTGTTATGGGAGAAAAGGAAGAAATTCCCTGTCATAGCAGGTCTCGTTCCAAGAAAAGGTGGCAAACACCCTTGGGCGAGAAGCTGGCTATGGAACCCTGGGTCTTTTTGCAGAGCGTCTAACTGTCCTCTAGCAGACGGCATGTCCTATACAACACAACGTTCGATTTGATGGCTACCCCCTGGGTACGTCTCTTCAACAAATTGACGACACGATCTTCATCGACAAACAATCGAGTGATGTGAGCTTTCATCCTAACTGGATGGGGACATGAGTATGGGTTGCCCTCTGTAACTATCAACAACGAGTGAGACAGAGGGTGGGCCGAGAGACCAGTCTTTTCCCTTCAAATCAAATGAGAGGTGAGGAGTGTGAATGAAGTGTTGCACGCACGGGACAGGCCTCTCAATGCACATAGCACAATTTGTTTTTGTGCACTGCACTATAAGGCTCCCTGGCCTTCCTTCTCGCACCGCATGCCGGCACAGGGCGGGATGCACAGTTGCACCATCCAATGCGCACAAGGCATACAACCTTTGCACACGTGACTGTGAGGATAACATCAATGGGTTTCAGGACATGGTTGCCCTATGTAACTATCAACAGAGCGTGAGACAGAGGGTGGACTGAGTGTGACTGGAGTTTCTTCAATCAATTACCGAGAGGTAAGATTGAGGGATGTTATGACACTTGGAGTCAGGTATGTTCCTGTTTCCCTATGCACCCACGGGATGGGTCTTTGCCATCAACACAAGACACATCACCCTGTTCTGTACACTGCACTGTAAGGCTCCCTTGCCTTCCTTCTTGCACTTATGCCAGATGGGTTGGATGCACTGATGCACCATTAACTGTGCACCCTGGCATACTCTCTCTGCACCATTCCCCTATCGATTTCTAAATCGGATATGTGATATGGGTTTCAATCCTTATTCCTCGAGTGATATTAGTCATGGGGCGAGTGACAGTTCTTTCATTCCATTTGAGTGATTGTAAGTTGAGTGCAACATTCCTTATCATCGACAAATTTCCTGCGATTCCTTCAACCAGCTACCTCCCTGGGAGCTGCCGCGTGGTCCCTGCCATGAAGGATGTGTGCTGTCAAGATGCCTTGGTACCTCCTGCAGCCGACAGCGACGGTGGAAGTGCCATTGACACTCAACCTTGAAACTCGACAACATGGGCCAAGTTTTTCTAACCCTACACTTTCTGTTTCTCAGTGACGTTCATGTCTTAAGTGTGGGGACGTTAGTGGATGGTCTGTTATATGGTTCTAGGTCCCTGTTGCTCGGTTAACCCTATCCGTTACGATTTTAAATGTGGGGACGCGTCCCTGCGCGTCTACATTGCATACCCTTCTGCATATGCCTCAACCTGCTAATGCCTCTATGCCATGACTTGCTTTTACCCTGATGGGGTCCCTTCCCACTCACTCGTTCATTTTCCACCCACCCTTGGGGCTGTTCCCTTGCAGTTTTCCTTCATTCTCTGCTTTTGCGGTCCTGCCATGTGAATGCACCCTACGTTCACCGAAGTCCAAATCCAACCTTATAGCCATGTTTCTCCTTCTAAATTGACCATTTTTCCTTTTTACCTACCCTTATTCTGGTGCACGGTTTTCGAGTTATTAATTTTTGAAGCATTTTGCGCAAATTAGCCGATTTTCCATGTGAACGCACTTTTCTGGCGTCAAAACCGTGATATGACATCATAGCCCTGACAATCATTTTCTCCCTCACATTTTTTCTTTTTACTCCATGTCATTTTGATGCACGGTTTGTCCAATATTAATTTTGCAGTTTTTTAAGACTTTTTCGTGCATTTTTTTGTTATTTTTTCCATGTGAACCTGCCCTGTTTGCATCAGAATTCCAATTTGATCTGACAGCCGTGTCCCCCGTGCCTTCCCTCACCTTTTTTATTTTTCCTCCACCCTCTTTCGCCTTTTGGATTTTTAATTATTAATTTTTAAATGTGTTTTTGGGTGTATTTTTAGTGTTTTTCACCTGTGAACCCCTCCTACTTCAACCGAAACTACGTTTTCATGTGACAACCCTGTACCCCCCCTTCCTGTGGACATTTTTCCTTCTTACTGCATGTCCTTCTAGCAAGCGCTTCGTCCAATATTAATTTCCGATCCCTTTTTTGGATTTGTTTTTTGGGTTTTTCTCACGTGAACGCGTCTTATCTTAGTCAGAACTATGTTTTGATGTGATAGCATTGCCGGGCACGTCTTTCTGCACATTTTTCCTTTTTCCTGCACCTCGTTCCGATGCACGGATCTTGCGATATTAAATTTCCATTGTGTTTTTTGACCCTTTTTTGTGTTTTTTGCACGTAACCGCCCTTTACTCCCCCCCGGAACTCCTGTTGCACATTTTTCCTGTCTTCCCCCTATCGTCCTACCCACTTTTTGTTTTTACGCCATTTTGTTTTGACGATCGGATTGGGAGTTATTAATTTTTCTTTATTTTTATGTATTTTCGCGCGCCCCATCCCGCACGTGCACGCGCCCGTTTTCGATTTTACGCGTCTTAACGCTCCCCGATCGCGTCCTGTGCCTCGTCCCATCATCCGTGCGCTCTTCCGATCCCGTCACGACAAATTTTTTTACCCCGCCCCGTGCACGAGCGCCGGACGGGGGTATGCCTTTCCACTTGACCACCTCCCGCCCATTAACCCTACCCCGCCCATTTCCACTACCCCTACCCCTCCCGCCCATTACCCCTTCCCCTCCCACCCATTAACCCTACCCCGCCCATTTCCACTACCCCTACCCCTCCCACCCATTGCCCCTTCCCACCCCCACCTTTCCCTATCCCCCTTCCCCTCTCCCGACCCCTTCCCCATCCCAACTGCCTCCCCCTCTCTTTCCCTCTCCTTCTTTGCGTATCCCCTCCGCTCCCTCCATCTCCACCTCCTCTCCTTCCCCTTCTGCTTCTACCCTTCCCTCCTCCTCCTCTGCTCCTCCCCTCTTCTTCTTCTTACCCTACTCTTCTCCTCCTTCTCTCCTCCCGTACGCCTGCCCTCCTTCCCCTCCCTCTTCCCCTTGTAGCAACCGCCCGTCGTACGCCTCTGCAGCGGCCTGCACCTCCGTGCCCGCCTTCGTGGCCTCCTAGTCCCCTCCCTACATGACGCCCTGCCCCTCTGCCACCGTTGTTCCTGCCAGTCCGCCACTGCTGGCCCCCTATGGCCGCTGCGCCACGCTCCTCCTGCGCCCGCGCCACGGGCCCGCCACGGTCCCCCACCCTCCTCGCCCTCTGCGCCGCGCTCCTCCTATGGCGCCCTTGCCACCGCCTGCCACGGGTGCGCCCTGCCATCACGACTGCCGCCGACAGAGCTCTGGAGCCCCGCCTTCGACGCCATTACGCCCTCGTTTGACGCCACCCGCCGACTCTACCGCCCAGCGCCGCCGCCCTGCTATCCTGCAGCCGCCACGTGGTCGTGGTCCCCTGTCCGCCCGCTTTTCCTCTTGACCGCCACGTGGCCCTATTCACCTCCTGTGCCGCCGTTGACGCCCCCACTCTCCTCCACGTGTCCCTGCAGTCAGCCCCCTATCCCCCCTTTTCCCACCACACCACACACACCCTCTCCCTCAGCCCCCATTCCCACCAAACATACACCCTACCCCCCCACCTAAGCCACCACACCAAACACACCCTTTCCTAAACCCCCTTCCCACCCTAAAAACACACACCTCTCTAAACCCACTTTCCCCACACAAACACACACCTGCACACCCCCTACCCTCTGCAAACCCTTGTTCCTCTGCAAGCCCCCCATTATACATACCTAACCCATCTAAGCCCCCCTTCCCCCCAATCACACAACCCCCACCCGAGCCCACACCCACACAACACCAACCCTACTCCCCGTAAGCCCCCTGTCCTATGCTGCAGAGTCGTTGCACAGCATACCCGTAGCACCTCCCCCACCGCAACCCCTTCCATAAACCCCCGTCCCACTCGCCGACACCCTCGCGGCATCGACACACGCGTAGGTGTATACGCAAGTGTGGGGCTTGAGATTGTTCGAGATTGATCGTGCGCGGGTGCGGGAGCTTGTTCGTTGGTTGCGGACACGCCGCTGCCACCAGCTTGTTTCTGGGTATTTTCCCAGCTGTTTTTTATTCAAGAACCCGCAAACCCTTTTCAAAACACAAAACCACACAATTTTATTTAAAAAAACACACAGCCCAAAACATTGGAAAATTATACAAATTCATTTAAAATTTCTGAAAAAAATACAGAAAAATCTAGCAAAATTCCTACTATTTTTGCAACCCATGGCCATATTTTTCTCAACCTGTAAATTTCAGAAACAACATTTTTTACTATGTTAAAATTCCAAAATCTTTTAAAAATACCCCACAAAATAAAACAAATTCATTAAAAATGCTAAAAAATTCCAAATTAATTTTTGAAAAATTCCTAAAAACTCCATTAATATTTTTACTTATTTTTGGCATGTTTTCTAAGCTGAAAAAATACTTCATTATACATCTAAATTCATCAAAACAAAAAATTTAAAAAAAATACACAAACAACAATATCATACAAAATCCTTTTTCATCCACATACCCACTAACCCTCCAAAGAAAAATCCAGATATTTTTGGATTGCGAGAGCGCATTCTTTGCATTTCCATACACCCACTACCAGGTATTTTCCTTTTATTTTTTTATTTTGTTATTTTTTTTCCCAGCTACCCTAAACATCACGATTAATTTCTTTAACCAACACACAAAAATAATGAACCCTAAACACCACCATGGCACGCGCGTTCACGCTAAACACACCATTTTTTTAAACAATAAAAATGCACCAGGCGTTCACTTAGCACACGCTAAGTGCGCTAAAGAGGCACTTTAACATTTTTAATTAAAATGAACCAGCCGTCACAAGAGCACGTGCTGGCAAAAAAGCGCTCCACATCACCTTAATTTGTAATAAATGAACTTGCATTTAGAGACCTAGTCTGGATATCGAAGTTCGGGATTCGAATTAAAGCACCGCTTTAACCTAATAATTGGTAATTAAATTTTTAAGAAGGAACCGCCGTTTTCTTGCTAAGGTTTATCACTTAATAAAAATTCACCTATTCTTTATAATTTATTAAAATGAACCTTTCATTAAATTAATTTCCCCCTCACTGCACTTAATTTCCCCTTTTTAATAAACCCGATTTCGTGGGATGGGTATGCGCAGTCTTCGGAGTTCTCTCCATGGTCAAACCCTGATTATCACAAGTTGTGGTCTTGATATATGTAGGTTGTGGTGATGTTTTAGTTCAGTGTCTTTGTTACGGTTAAGGGTACGGTGTGCCGTTTTTTTTCTTTATTGCCTGATACGGGGATTTGGGTGTTTGCATATTGCATAGCATGAAGCTTTCGGTTGCATCTATCTAGAGGTCATGTCGAATTTTTTCGAGGCTGTGGTTTGCTTGGGGATAGTTGGTCAAGTCACGTTTTATTGTTTTGGTTGTTCTCTTATCCTTGGTTTTTTGTCTGTTGCTTTGCAGGCATTCTCCTTGATTGTCTGTGTTTGTGGTGTGTGTGTGTAACCATCTGAATGGCGCATTCTCACGCTCCTCCCCCTATCCAGTATGTCCCACTAGTTAGTAGGGATTACTCTTCCCTACTCACTTTTGAGCCTCTCACGAAGGCGGGACTCGCTGCTTTTGTAGCTATCTCCTTTCCATTGCTTCCAGAGGATCCATCGATGTGTGATGAGTTTTTGGCCTCCTACAGCAAGAAGTCGGGACTGGTCCAGGGTATTTCTATGACTTTGACACCTCGAGGCCTAGGGAAGGCTCTTTCTCTTCCCTCCAAAGGTGAACCCTTTGTTACCACTCGCCAGCTTTTCTCTAATGAAGAGATTTTGAAGCTGTTACAAAAACAGACAAGGGACATGCTAGATGTTAAGAAGGTGATCAACTCTTCAGGAGTTTCCTTTTCCATGATCACTGATCATGTGTGGAAGATGGTCTGTCAGTTTCTCCAGGACAGGTTTATGCCTGCCAAAACGCCATCCCAGTACTTGTCCAAAGAGCTTTTCACAGCTTCAAGGATGTTGTTGAAAGGAGTAGCTATTGATTGGAGCACTTACCTACTCACTAAAATTGATCAACATTTCGTCAAAGTCACCAAGGGAAATGTTACCAATGTCACCTATGGATCGTATTTGTCTCCCTTCTTGACCTACTCAGGTTTACAGAAGAGTGTGCCTCCACCTCCTCCATCGGATCCAGTACCTCCTCCTCCACCTTCAGATGAGTTAGAACCCATTGATATAGAGGATGATGATTCTCCACCTCCCCTGGTCATCCCGCACAAACGCTTGAAGCGGGTAGCGGATAAAGCTTCTTCAATTCTTCCTTCAGTGCCCATTCCTGCTACCTCTGGCAGTGATCTCCCTGGTTATCTCACATGTAATAACCTATTCAGAGCACATCGAGAAGGTTCGTTGCACATATCAGTTCCCTCACTGAACAGTCTAGTCTCGGGAGATGCAATTCCTTTCCTATGTAAAGACATTCTGAGTTCTATTGAATTGTCAGTGACAGTCTGTGTTCAACAGCTATACGCTTCCTTTTATAAAGAACTCATGCAGTCTAAGGACCAGTTGCATAAGGCAACATCCGAGTTAGCCTCTGCTAAGGATACCCTAGCAGATTTGTTTAAGCAGATGGAGCAACAAACCCAAGTGGTTGCAACCCAAAGAGATGATATATCTTCTTTGAAGATTCAATTAACAGAGGCTCAATCAGAGGTTACTAGCCTTTTAGAGGAGAAGGAGAGGATGTCCAGAGAAGCGCAGGAGTTCCAAACTCTTTTCGATGACAAACTTTCAGCCTTACAGACTACTAATGACACAGTGGAATCACAAACTTCCCAAATCAAGCAGTTGCAAGATCAACTGGCAAAGTCACGGTCTGTTCCTCCAAGCCCTAATGTTCCCTTAATCCCTTCTCTCTCACAGCAGGACTTGGCTACTCTTCAGAGACAGGCTACCTTGTGTCCTCTCTTCCAAGATAAAGTGGAAAGATTGCAATCCAGGATGGATTTGCTATGGTCTACATTTGAGTAGTTTCAGGAATATGTTCCTAACTACCAATTACAGAAGTTGGCCTTCTACATGAAGCTTTCCACGATGGATTTACCTCTTCCAGAGGATGGATGGAGTGGGGCTTGGTCTATTGAGTTGCTAACAGAGGTGGTAAGGATGGTGTTTCAATATTCTGTCATGATAGATACCATGTTGATGTCCTACATGTATCTACGAGGAGACTTGTTGATTCCAGATGAAGTGAATATGGCTTGGTATGTGGGAGATGTGGTTTTACAAGCTGTTTTGTATGTCAACCATTTGGAGTTGCGCATAGCTGACATGTTTCAGAGTTACTCCTCCAAAGTGGCTAATTGCCCTGATAATTCCTAGCATACCATGATTGATTCTGTGGTCCTAAATCAAAGACAAAACACAGCCCCTACCTATGCCCAGAGTACTAATCAACCGAGGGTGGATCTCTTAGCTTATGTTTCCAAACATAATCCGTTTGATTCTACCTTTTTTGATGCCTATCATAGAATATCTCTCTTAGGACCTTCTGTTCCTACCCTCTTGTATTACCAACAAATGGCTCACCGATATCATATATATCTTTCCCTCTGTCAAACTAATTCCACAACCATTTTACCCCTTCTTTTCCAACCTTCCTCTTTTCCTCAAATTCCCATCTTTACATACTGTTCTTTTATCGAGGATAGAGTATTTTTCCCTTCTCCACCATGTCCTTCTCCATCCATTCATGTACCTTCTACCTTTCCTATTTATCAGTTAACACCCTTTTTAACCGATTCCCTACAAATTTCAGCCACTCCTTCTTTAAATCATTCTTCCTTTTATGATTTTGCCTACCCCTTACTTCATCCACTTTTCCTTATTCCACTTCCCTCTCCTAATACTTCTATATCTCAACCACCTCAGTTGGTTAGTGACTATGACGGGTTTGATAATCAGATTTCCAGAAGAAGGGGATGGAGCTCGAATGATTCCCTTACAGGACCTCAGATAAACTGGCCAGTAATCCCAGGAGATTGGACAGCTGCCAGTCAAGCATATCAGAACTATATTCATTTTGCTCAGCAGTATTCACAGTCTGTAGATCCTTCAGTGAGATTAACTGCTCACTTTGCTTGGTACTTGGCGTATATGCATAGGCATTCTCATAATGATTCCAAGCCTATTCCCAAGTTGTGCATGAATGTCAATGTGAGCATTGATTCCCAGCAGCTGGATATATTGTATTTTCATGCCCTTTGTTTGCCTAGCAGATACCTTGTCCTGTTGGAAAGGATGTGCTGCCTTCAGTTTTTTCAAAATCCTCCCAAAACATTTGTAGATGAATCCTTGTCTATGGATCATTTCCGAAATCATCAATCTTTTAAGAGGGATCATCTTCATTGATATCTTTTCCAATGTATGGTGGATGCTTTTTAATGAAAAACTCTCTTTTTTGAGAAGTCATTCAGATGGTTGTGTTGTGTGTAGTGTTTGTGTTGTGAGTTCATTTATGTAAAAAGAACATGGTGGTTTCCTATTGGATTAGATTTCGTGCGAGCTACCTTTTGGAGAATTGTGGTGATGGGGTCGTGGTTTGACAACACCTAGAAACAATGCCTAGCATTGCAAAACTTTTTAGCAATATTCTATACAATTGACACATTGTTACCAAATTTTCACATTAATTTAATGCAGATGCGATCATAATTTCATCTTTGGAGGACGTCTCTGTAGTCCGACAAGTGGAAAATCCTAGTTCAAAGGATTTTTGTGCTAGAGGGTGGACTTAGGAAAATACCAAATAGATTTCGATAGTTTTATCTAATCAAAAGGGATTATTTTTTATTAGTGGAACCATGAGTATTTGATTTAATATGAGCAAAGGAGGGGAAACATTTTGATAATGGCAACCTCATAGGCAAAAATGCAAGAGAGGTTAGTCGTATAATGAAAGTGGAAAAGTAGCTAACATTTTAGCCTAACAAAAAAAAAAATTATGTAAGAGAGGATGCTAGTTAAAAGAGAAAGGGGGGTGTTCTTCTATGTGTTATGGTTCTAAAGGTTAGGAAATGAGTTTTTTTTTTTAAACCATAACTAAAAGAAAAAATGTTGCATGAGTATTTGAGTTAATATGACCAAGGAGAGGGCGCCCTCATCCTAGGGGGCACATCATAGTGGGAGATGAAGAGAGGGAGAATGGGAAAAGACTAAATGGAAGAGGAAGAGGAAAGGGAGAGGAAGTCCAAAAGCCAATTGGAGAAGAGGAAGGGGAGGAGTTAGTGGAAGTTGAAGAGTCATGAGAAAGAGAGGAGGGGGTACTATCCTATAAAGAGGGAGAGAGAGCAAACTAAAGGGAGAGAAGGGTGCCATCATCAAGAAGGGGACACTATCATCTTGAAGGAAGTGCCATCAATTCAAGCCATCCAAGCAAGAGGATTTGAAGAAACAATTGAAGTTGGAGAGAGCAAGAAGAGAGAATTGAAGCCCTTGCCTATTCCATAGCCATTACCATGTCTTCTCCTTCTACCTCCATTTTGGAGCCTTTCTCTTCTCTTCTCTCTTAGTCATTAACATAAAACCATGGAAGCTAAGCTTGTATGATTGGACTTAATCAAGATTAAGTCTTAAAAGAGTTACAAGTGGCTATTTCCATGGCAACAATGCAATTGACCAATTGATCTCTTGCGAGAGGGAAAATGATGAGCTCACCATTGGAAACGATTAGATAGACTCTCCTTTGCTGGACTACAAAGGACACGGCTCCCAAAGACGCAATTACGAATCTCGTACTTTACGTAAGTGCCTTAACTTGTTTAACATTTAAAAATAGTGATTTTACATAAATATTTCTTTAGTTTTTTAGACTGATTTTTCATCTGCATTTCATCCTGAAACTAATGGTCAAACAAAAGCTACTAACAATGTCTTTGAACCTCAATTTCAACTCTAGATAGTTTTTAGAATTTATGTAGGTTTTATTTTTATTTTAAAAATCAAAAAACTGTTAAAGATGCTTTAAAATGACTTAAAAATGACACAAATAATTTTTTATAAAATGGCTAATTGAAAATTTATAAGTTATGATATTTTTCCTATAAAGTTTATGACTCAAAATATTTACTGAATTTTTATCAGAATTTTTAAAGATTATTTATATATATTTAAAAATTCAAAAATAGTTATTTTTAAAGCAAAATAGCAGTTTACATTTAAATAAAAAATGTTCTCTATCAATAAAAATATGGATCTTTACATGAAAAGCTGAAAAGACAATTCTTGATTGCTGATGAATTTTTGTAAGCTTTAAGATGAAAAGAAACATCAGTTTAATTATATTTTACTGAAAGAACATTTACATGAACATGGTGTTTTTATTTTAAGTAAATAAAACGATACGTGGTGTACTACTCAATAACACAGGGATGGGTGAAAAATGAGAGATGCAATAGTATTTTATGATATTTGTTGATGATAAGAAAATTATAACCTTAAATTTAATTTACAAATATCAGAAACGTAATAAAATAATTATTTGATGGCATGAGGGAAAGCCTCAGTATCCATATTTAAGATCTACATTTTGTTTATATTAAAAAGAAGTCATCTGATGATTGTGATTAAGAGTGGAGGGCCACTAGGACTAACTGATAAATTAAACAGAAATATGGGGATTTAAAATGAATTATGTATGTGTTTATAGCTAGAGTAGAGAGAGAGAGTACCTGTTTTTATCCTGATTGATATTTAGTAAAGAGAAATAAGGAAATGACATCATACTCGCAAAATGAATTAAGTATTTAAATACTAAAAAGAAAATGACGAAATTGCAGTACGGAGTGGAGAAACGTTTATCAAGGGATTAAAGTTTATGGGTTTTTAGAACGTTAGATGCTTTGATTTGAATGTTTGCTATTATTTAATAAATAAAATAAATTAATTCTAATCAGTTGGAGAAGAGAAATATAAAAGAAAATTTAAATGGGGGTATTCAAATAGATCCAAGGGATCTACACCATGAAACAAACTTCTTAAAGTCAAACATCAAAGCTACCTAGATAAACCGCCACTAGTATGGCAGGAAAAATTTATAAGGAGCCGCTCCTGAAAGATGGAGGGAAACTGTAGTTATCCTAGGTTAGCGTTTTAGTGCCCAATATAAAGACCTAGCTGAAAAAGGTTAAAAAGAAACGAAGTGTGAGATTAAGTATGTTTACTGGAGTTTAGATATCTATAGTTGGACTACTACAAACGAGTGTCGTAACTATTGAGGAAGGCTAGTACAAATCATAGAAATTAGTTATCAATATCACCTATTCAGTGCAACAACTCCTAGGAGTTGGCTTGACATCCGGGTTAAAAGTGGCTTGGTCTTTGGCCAATCATGGTTGGAGAGTTGAAGATGCTGATGAAGAAGAAGAAGAATAAAACTCTTATATCCTTTACAAGTTTGTTGTGATTTTTAGTTTGATAAGAAGTGTTAATGTATAAAGGGTTTTCCTTTCGTTGTATTTTTATATTAGATACAGGTTATAAGTTGGGGTCGTGGTTGGATGGACTGTTTTTGAAGATGTATTGAATATCAAAGTTGAGCTTTTGAATGAACTTGTATTCCCTTTTTCTTGGGTCGCGAGGACGCTTCCTTATTAAGTGTGGGGATATGTTGAGTGTGGAAATGACCTATTTTTTGGCTGATTTTTGTTGTTTTTGAGAGCTGAATGGTTGATTTTATGAGATGATTGATTGGTTTGGAAGTGGTTTGAGAGTGTTTTGGATTATATTGATTGTGTTTTGGAAGTTCATGATGTTTATTAGTGGAGATATGAGGTTTTGTGATGTTCTGATAGGTTCTGATTGGTTCTGTATAGCTTCTGTTTTGTTCTGTTTTGTTTTGATTATCTTCTGTAAGGAGGGATGGAGTATTGATTGATAGGGATTGAGATCTTGTGAAAGCTTATTGAATGGTTTTTGAGAGTTTGGAATGGTTTGAGTATGAGTTATGAGGTTTTGATGACCTTCTGTAACCTTCGTAGGTCTTCTATAGAGCTTATGTCTCTGTTTTGTTCTGTACTGTAGCTGTTTTGTTACTGTACTGTGACTATTCTGTATGCTTCTGTATGTGTTCTGTAGAATGTATGTGTAGCTTGGGAAAGTTTTCTAGCCTTGGAAAGAGGTGAATACAAGTGCAAAAGAGTTGAAAGAAGTGAAAGAAGTACCTGCTGAAGACTCAAGTGAAGACTGGAGTGAAGTGACAGTAGTGAGCTATGAAAGGACACTGTAGTGGCTCTGGTGACTCTTCATATCAGACATACCTCTTGGGAGGGGTATCCACGACCTAAGAAGGATTATTGAGAGTGATTTTGAGAGATTTTAGTGAGGAGATGATGTGTTATTGATGGAGAGAGAGAGAGAGAGTCAGAGATAGCCAATTCTACTAAAACAGTGTGATTGTATATGAGAGATTGAGAGAGAAGACTATGAAGATATTGAAGATGAATACTATGTGATGTATTTCCATTCAAAGATGGTGTATTCCTTTTCTTTCTTTGTTATATTGATGGATTTTGTGAAGATATTGAAGAATATGGTTGATTCTATCAAATCCGTGGGAGATCTACATGATGCTGCATGAAGATTTGTTGTGCCTGGTGTTCTTTTCTTCATTGTGATCATATAAAACCTAATAAAAAAGCTTGTTGATGATACAAGATAGATTTTCTTGCAAGAGAATTCCCTTTTCCTTGGTGTTCCTCTTGGGGCTCCACTTTGTACTTCTAGAGTTATGAAGACTAGATATATACTACCTCATGAAAGAGCGAAATCAAGCAGTCCACCACAATTGAGATGATCACAAAGGGTGAGATACCTTGTTGACAAGCTTACATATAGTGGATTTTCAGCAAAGTATTATGCATATATGACAAGTGTCATAGAATATAGAGAACCTAGTACATTTAGTGAAGCCATCATGGATAAAAAATGGTATAAAGCAATGGATGAGGAGATGAATGCACTAGCTGAAAATCAGGCTCAGGAATTAGTTGCATTGCTTGATGGAGAGAAGTTAATTGGCTATAAATGGGTTTACAAAGTTAAGTGCAAGTATAATGGCAGAATTGAAATGTATAAGGCCAAGTTAGTGGAAAAAGGGCATGCACCACTATATGTCTAGATTATGAAGAGACTTTCAGTCTTATTGCCAAAACGGAAACTATCAAGATAGTGATTACATTGGCTACAACAAAGGGCTAGAAATTATTGCAAATGGATGTCAATAATGCATTTCTAAATGGAGACTTGACATAAGAAGTGTTTATGGATCAATTGGTATGTGCACCCTCAGTACATATACGAATTATGTCTACAATCTTAAAAAAAGCTATGTATGGGCTAAAACAACCTTCAAGAGCCTAGCATGCATGGATTCGTGCCTACTTGTAGAATCTTGGATTTGCACCTTGGAAAGGCTGATCATAGTCTCTTTATCAGTCTCTTTACCAACAAAAGAGATGCATGACTTATGATACTAGTCATCTATGTAGATGACTTGATCATTACATGCGATAATGATGCTGGGATATAGAATGCTATGGCCATGCTAAAAACTAAATTTGATATGAAGGATTTGGGAGAACTGCAGTTTTTTCTAGGCATTGAGGTTGTGAATTCAACCAATGTACCTTGGCTAATGTAAAGATAGTATGCACTTGAGATGATGAAAAAATATGGTTTGAAAATTTGCAAACCTTTGGATACTCAATTGGATCAAAATACTAAGTTGGATGTAAATACTAGAGCTGAAATTTTAGATGTTACTATGTACAAGTAGTGGTAGGAAGTCTCATCTATCTTACCATCACTAGGCTTGATCTTAGCTACTCAATCGGACTTATTAGTCAGTTCATGTAGAAGCCTAGAGAACCCCATTATGATGTAGTGAGAAGGATTATGGGTTATGTCAAGGTTACAATAGACTATGGAATCTTCTATGAGAGTGGTAAGCACTTGAAGCTCATGCCATACACACCTGCAGATTGGACAAGTTGTCCATATGATAGACGGTCTACTAGTGGATATGCTTTTAGCCTTGGCAGTGGAATGATTAGTCAGAGTAGTAAGAAGCAACTAATAGTTGCACTCTCTAGTACTAAGATATAGTATAGAGGTGCCACATTAGCAGCTTGTGAGATTGCCTGATTGCTGAAGTTATTGACAGATTTGAGTATGCAGACAGATGCTCCAACCACATTATATTGTGGGAATATGAGCAATGTACTTCTAGCTACAAGTCTTGTGTATCATGTGAGAGCCAAACACATAGAGGTACACTATCACTTCATACGAGAGATGGTACTTATAGGGAAAATATATCTCTTACATATCAAAAGCAAAGACCAAGTAGTTGATATCTTTATCAATTCACTAGGTAAAGATAAGTTTAGTTGCTTTAGAGAGTTGCTTAGGGTACAATGTCTTTCTTGAGGGGGAGTGTTGAGATTCAAGCTTGTATCTACTTTGCCAACACCAAATAGTTGTAGCTTAGCTGGGTGGACTAGACATGTGTGACCTCTTTAATAAGTCAAGTAGGCTTAAATCTAGTTAGTCACTATGGTCAATTATACCTATCTCTTTTATCACTATTGTAGACTTAGTGTGAGAAGATTAATGAAGAATAATGGAAGAAGGTGACTGATTGAGCACACTACTCTACTCTTGCTCCAACCCTTTGCCCCTCTTTCTCTCCTATCTTTTAACAAAAATAGTTTCTTTAGTTGAGCTTGTTTACTGATTGGAGAAAATTGTATTCCTTGCTTTGGTATGTCTTTGCTTATGAATTAATAAGAAGATAAGAGAATTTGTGGTTGTTGGATTTGTGAGGCTAACGAATCCATCAATAATTGGACTAGCCCCAAGGTCCAATGAGAATGTTGGAGTGATTAATATAAATCCAAAAGGATAGTGCTTGGTATCTAGGGTGGCTAGAGATAAGTGGTAAAAAAAACCATGCATGTTCTTTCTACATCTCCTTAGGTAGAGGATCTTAGAGGGGCTCTGAGCCAGTACGCAATTGTGTTGAAACCACACCTAAGGATCTTGTAAAATCTTATCACCTCACTAATGAGTTTGGATTCTTACAAAAATGGTTCAACTTGCATATGTGGTGGGAACATACTACTTTGCCAAATCATGACCAATGTTGAACAACATCATGCCATTATGGCATCATAATGTGAACCAACTTATGTTGCATCCATCTCATTTCATGTACTTGCCATGACTTGCAACAATAGACACTGATTGATGAGAACATCTTTCTACATCCCTACCTTGACAGAATTCTCTATGAGGAAGAACTCCATCTTGCTAACCAAATGGACTTGAGGGATTTTCTAATAGATGTCATAACCTACATCACACATGTGGGCATACATCTACATGATATGGATCATTATGCAGCATTAGAATATAATCCTCATTTTTATAGTTGGCTCCTACAAATCTCGTAGTATACCATACAATTTGTACATAAATAATGTATGCAAATACACATACTTTAATTTATTTAAATTGTCTTTTCCACACCCAGAAAAAGGCACACCTTGAAACACCCCACCTGCAACCATAGCAATCCTAGGAAGTATTGCATACCATAGAGAGGGGTGGTACACTAGGAGCACAAAAATTGAAATATCAACTTTCATAAAAATTGAAATACTATAAACAATTATTTTTTCATACCTCTAAAATTGAATTGTTATTATTTTCCCTCATGTAAATATTTTCTTATGTAGATGGCGACTCATAGGCCACAACAAGGAGTCAAGGCAATCAAGGATGCCAAGTATGATGGTTTGGTTATTGGCCGCAGTAATGGAGAGTATAAGATCTAAAGTTTCACCTTTTGGGAAATCTAGATAAAGTGATCGAAAGTAGCAACATGGCCAAGAAACTCATAGCAAGCTATTGTGGGATTGCTACTTATGTCAGAGTAATGTGTGGATAAGTGCAATTGTGAAGATACTTTACATTCATCCAAACCTTCACACCAAAAGTCAAGACAAGAATGATCAATATCAAAGAAGAAGCTCCCATAAGGGCCTTACACTAGAATTGGTGTAGCTTGCCTTGGGCCTATAGAAGAGAGAAGAAAAGTATGAACCAGCAACATCAGTACCATTGGGTGGAATGAACATATAGGGTTGAATAATGATAGCTTGTTATTGAGCACCATTCAAGATGAAGACTTAAGAGTCACATCCTAGGTATACCATTCCATATTCACTTATTGCAGACCCAGTGCATCAACTAGCAAGACTCCAAAAGGACTCATGGTATACATATTATCTAGGAGTATCACTAAGTAAAATTTGAATCATTTTGGGATTTGTAATGTGGTGAAATCACTTATAAGGCCTAGGATAGCACTACAAAAAACCCCATGAACACTAACAAGTGCAGAGACAAGTGTCTACATAATAACCTATAGGTCTACACTTACTCGACTAGTGTGCACTACCTTAGGAGCTCATGTTGCATAGATCTTCACAACAAGCCTAGCATTGAGTGTAGAGTTCAGCCCCCCTGAAGGGAGTACAACTATCGCAACCACAACAATCACTACCCCACAAGATAAAAAGAAAGGTGTAGGAGGACAAGGCATAATAGGGACATACATAGTAGAATGAGAAAAGAGGAGAAGAGAAATGGAGGAGGCTCATACAACAACAAAAGACACAATAGAAGAGGCAAGGAAAGAGAAAAGGACAAAAGCATGATGGTCAAGACAAGAAAAATCCAATCTCACTCCATCTATCACAGAAGCTCTGACAAATTTGAAGTGGAAGCAAGCAGCATACTTAAAGGAGCATGAAGATTTCCTCACATGCACTCATTTATCTTATCAAGAAGATCTACATGGGAGAGAAGAAGGGCTACATAGAAAGGAGGAAGATCTGCATAGGAGCAAAGAGGAGCTAGCAAGGAAGATTGATATGTAGTTGGTCAAAGGAGGTGGAACTACTAGTAGGGGGAAGGGGAAAGTCAATGAAGGAAAACCAAATCTACAGTTAATGCTGACTATCCTTCTAGCAATGCAAGCAAAGTTCCTAGAACTAAGTGATTTGTAGAGGAGGTTGCCTCTAAAAAAGATGGACAACCAAATGACTCCATAGTCGACTCTCATAAACAAGGTGGTTAGTTGGTATTTATAGAAGGAAGCTAGCTACAACATTAAAGCAATTGTGCAATGAGCAAAAAAAGAAGGCCCAATGTTGGGACCTAAAACGGGCTCTACATTGGCTTTGATAGCTCTAGCCACGCTCTAGCCATGCATCTGGGTACTATAAATGATTCTTCTAATTGCTGCATTTGTAGACAAAATTTTGGATTGTAGTCCAACTAATTATCCCTCTTAACTTCAACTAAATGAGTTTTCCATACATAGATAACTATCTCACCTCAAATCACATATATAAAGGGCACCCCCCAACTAAGTGATGTGGCCCTTATGGCTCTCCTATACCCCAGGGATTAGCCCCAAGATGCACTGCACCTGAAACATATTAAACATCATAACATACTCCTCTTTTGATATTTATCATTCGAGTAGACTTCTCATAATCTCACATAATCTTTTTCCCCAAGAATAGAATGCGCTAACCTATGGTTAGGGATCCTCTTCCACTCCACATGGGTCAATAGGGTTTTTCAAGCAATTGCTATGCATCCAAAAGGATTATTCCGATATTTTTCTTTAATTATCTTTCCATGCAAGGTGGAATGCTCTAAAGTACACAAACAAAAGGAAAACAGAATTGTAGTCTATGTGCACAATCATATATTTTCATGCTTTTCACCATACATAATGTGGCGATGTAGAAGATAGCACTAAGACAACCCATGCTATTATCTTTCTTACACTAAAATTGATCTATATATATGTGTGTGAAAATTTTTAAAAAATAGTACAATTAATCTCATTTTTTCCTTCTCACCACCCTCTATTGACAAATTTTACGAGTGTTGTCATATTCTTAGGTATGTAATCAAATGAGAAAACCCGCATAAAAATATATCTTAACACAAAATATGAGCCCATGTTGAAGCAATCTCCATGTTGTGGAACCCATAAAACATTGCACAAACATATATTTATAATTTCACAATATCGTGATCCATCTAATCATTCAATTCTCCTTAAATTTTTATTTTTTGCAATTTTATGCATATGGACACATTCTAAAATCCAATCATTATTATAAAAAGGACGTCGATTGAGTGTTTAGAAAATATTTTTTTGATTCTTACTCAATAAAAATGCTTTATATATGCATACACCATTCTTTTTTTGCCATTTTCAAATAATATGAGACTTGCTATAAAATATTCCATAAATTACTTTATTTTTTATAATTTTGGGATTGCTTAGATAGCTCGTTGATACTCCACACAGCTACTAACAACCACATTCATGCTTGTTTGCTCCATTTCTTGCATCATATCATGTTCTAGCACCCTATCCCTCTCCCTCTCAGCCTATATGAACAACCAGTATGGCAAGAGAGAAAGAGAAGATAAAAAGACTAAAAACAAAACTTTTTATAGTATACACTATTTCACGTGATTTTTGCACGAATGAAGAGTAAATAAATGCAAGAACTCATGGTGGAGAGCTTTTTTGTTGATTCCAATAGTTGAAAAATGACAAAATCATGGGGATTCAAGAAACAACGAAAAAATGTGACCCCTGCCCATCATGAGAAATTGGTTGTTTTTTGCCTCTTTTATGCTTCTTAATCACTTAATTATCAAGTAAAGGATTCACTTCATTTGTGTTTGCACTATCAACAAGTGGTTCCATTAAATTATAAGGGCCAACAGAGCTCAAATTTGAGATGTGAAGGCACAATCGCGTTCATGTCACCATTTTCTATTGACTTGGCCTCCTGAACACTATTTTCAACCTCTAAATTAGGTAGGTACTTTGTAATGCTAAAGTGTGTCTCTTTAAGCGGTCCATCTAATGAACTTTGATTGATAAATGGATGCTTTCAATACATTCCAAGCCACCCACTTTTGCTTAGAAAACTCTAACACCTCTTCATTTTTACTACAAATGATTCATTTTTTGCTTGAGTTTTGGTGCCTACTCACACCTCTCACTGGTGACCACAAGATAGGGTGACTCATACAATCCACAGATTGATTTGCACACAAGTAAAATATAACAAGTATCAAGGTGCTTCAAATAATACACAACATAACATAAAACATAGCTCTCACCCTACCCATTAACAAAGATCAAGATATAAATTCTAAAAGGGATAGGCCAAGTATAATTGGACAAAGAGCTAGTTTCTAACCAACTACTCCAGCACAAACCAACTAAAATATTTATCAAAGAGGTCATCCTAAGTGGTGGTGTGATCTACCTACTTGACCTAGGATAACTGTACCAAGAATTCTACTAAGCGAGTACTCCTATAGCTTGGTCCACTTGAACTCATATATTTTTCTATTTTTGCTCATTCTCTATTCTTCATTATTTAGTACTTAGATGTGTAAAAAGGAGGGAAATTTGATTGTATTGTGACCCAAGGAGAATAGGGCATCGATCTAGTCTTGGTACCCAAGAACCTACCAAGCTCTCACAAGGCAACACTAAGTCCTTTTTTTCCAATCACTTTTATTTTCACTCTCGCACTATTCTTATTTTCTTTTGGCTAGATGCTACCCCCAAGAAGGCAAGGCATCGGCCCAAGACATTGGCCCATCGGAGTCTATGACTCGTCCCCAAGAACCTACCAGGATTTTGAAAGGTAATAACATTTGGTCTTCTATTTTTTCATCTTCGTAGGAGGTAGACAATTGTTGAAACCTCCATAGACATACCTAACCTAATCATGGGACTTCATGCCTTGACTACCGATTCCTAATACAAAAAAAGAAACATCTTCAAATACACATATACATTCTACTTAAGGGAAGAGAACTCGAAAAGGAAATACAACACCTCAACTAGCTACAAGAAGCTTCCACATAGCAATTGGCTCCCTCCAAGTGCTTCTTCAAACCTGTCTAGTGCAGCATTAAAACAAAGAACCATCAAATACACCTGCACCAACCAAACACATGGTCCTCTTGGTCTAATGAATTAAATCATTTCATTACAAAAGAAGTGCCCCTCTTGGCCTAATGAAATATAACATTTATATCCAAAACAATTGGCCCACTTGGCCTAAAGTAATACATCAATAAAGGTTATACCACATCCCCTCTTGGAGTGGTACTAGACATGCAACCTTCTTGGAGTGGTACTAGACATGCAACCATCAATAAAGGTTATACCACATCCCCTCTTGGAGTGGTACTAGACATGCAACCTTCATTAAAACCTACATGGATACTTATCAGGATACTTGAGTAGTGATAGTAGAATATCATAATTTCCAAAATAAATGTCTCTTCTTCTTTGAACCCAATCACCTTATACCCTTTGCTCCGCTAAACAAGCCTTCCCTAATAGTATACTTGTTCTAGGTATGGGTGCACCAAATAGGGGATTAGCTACCCCATTAACTGTTTTAACATCTCTTGCAAGTTTCAAATCAACACAACATAAACTTGTAAGGGCATTCATCTCATTAGTATGCTTATAGATAATAATCCTTAATCTTATTTTTATTAAGAGTATTCTTAAATTCCACCCCTTGTAAATCTACTAATAATGTGGTGGACTTATTTTTGCCTATTCTAACTATTTTGTAGGGACCATCCCACTTAGGCTCTAATTTTTCAAGAAAATGCTCCCTACACGCATCATAGTACAAGACCAATTTCCCTTTTCTAAAGGTATACTTCGTTGCTTTCATGTCATGAAATTGTTTCATATGACACTTGGCCACCTCCTGATATAAGAAACTCTAACATTTAAGCTCATTGAGATGTGATAAGGTTGTAAAGTATTCAAAAAGTACATCTTCATCTCCTAGCGAACGGTTGATCACGAATCTTATCGTAGGTAACTTGATGTCATCATGCAATACGCACTCCTCTTCATAGACTAATTTAAACAGGGTGTGGCCAATCGCTCATTTAAAGGTCATGTTGTACACCCATACAACCATGCATAGTTCTTGTCCCAATCTCATTTCTTTTCTGAAATAATCTTTGATAGGATTCCCATAAGCTTCTTATTGGTGCTTTCAACTTACCCACTTTCTCGTGAATTGTAAGGTGTCGTATTATTATGCGTAATCTACTAGGCCTTATTCAAAAAATGAGTTCCATCATCCAACACTAACTCTTTTGGCAGACCAAACTAACAGATTATCTATTCAAGAAGGAAGCTAGCATTCTCCTTTGCATCATCCTTCCTCATCACTCGTGCTTCTAACCATTTTGTACTATGATATACCTCTTTTGTGTAGAGGATGACAAGGTTATTGGACCTACAAAGTTAATGATCCACTTCTCAAATGGTAATAAATCCATAATAGGAGCTAGTGGAACTTCCGATTCTCTTTACTATTATATCCATGGTGGCATATATCGCATCTCTTTACATTTGCAAATGCATCTTGGAATATGGAGAGCCACTAATATCTAGCTCTTAAGGCTTTTTATGCAGTCAACTATCCAGCAAAGTGCCCTCAACAAGTAGAGTCATGACACTCTAACCCTTGCCTACATAGAGTTCTTGCAATTAAGGAAAAATTCAAGGCTTTCTATTTAATTGTCCTTTTCTCAACCTTAGAGGCTCTAGTCTCTCCTATGGATAGATAATGCATTATTACAATATACAAGGATGGAATGGATGCCATGTATATTTTCAACAAATCCTCAAGGTCGCTAACTTTAGCCATAATACTCTTTTGGCTCCCTAAAGTCTACAAGACACTCTACAATACCTTGTAATCACAGTGACTTACTCTTAATCTCATAATCAAATTCTTGCATAGTGACTACCACTTTGATAGGTGATCAAACGGCTACAACTTAGTCAATAATAGCCATAGCCAGTCTACCTTTGTATAAAATACTACCTTCTCCTACAAAATATAGTACCTAAATTTTTTCATGGCAAAGATAATCCCAAGGCACAATTTTTTCATATATATATATAATCAATTTGGCACACACCAAATTTGAGATTAGTGAATGCAATCAAGTGGTACCATTTCTCATTCCATATCTAAGCTAAGCAACTGATGATACTCTACATCATGGCTGCTAAAAACACATAGAATATCTCACCTCTTTTGGGTGCTTTCAAGATTGACATTCTAGCCAATTCTTACTTCACATCTTTAAAGGATATTTTTGCGACTCTTGGCTTACAATGAAACCTTGCCCTTTGCTTATAGACATCGTGAGTCTTGGTTGGCCCTTATATATACATGTAATTGAGGCAACCATTGATTTAAAGTTCCTTGACTTTGACCCATGATATTATTAGGGAGTGTAGGTATTGAGTTATCTCTTGTTAGTACCACATTTGGCACCATCCCAATCATTGAGAGGGCTTATTCTCTTGCTGCATAGGCAACTTGAACTCTTAACTCAACTTCCTTTGCTACCATTCTGGCCACATCTACATCATTTAGTGTAGTGTTACTCAAGTGTAATTGGATCATGAAATCCAATCTTCTTAAGAAAAACTGCACTTAAGTGGTAGGTAGTAATTGGATAGTATTACCCAAACATTGAAAACTTCATGTAGCTTTTGACATATGCATTTACACTCTCATTAAATTCCTGTGGGGTCTCATTTAGGACATGTAGCCAATATCGACTCCCCCTTTTACAGAAGAACTCTCTACAAAATGCAATGTAGAATGCTTGCATAGTGGCAATTGAATTTGCCACAAGTTGGTAGTACCACTAGGTTGCATTTTCCTTCAAAGTCATGCTAAAGAACATCAAATGATGTGCTTTCTCATCAACTTGGTAGTTAAATATAACTTTTTGGAAGTCTTTGATATGTAATTTTGCATCTTTGTTTAGGCTTCCACTAAAGATAGGAAATGAATATCCTAAAGCAGGTAGAGTCATTATGGCTACTTGGATTTGTATTGCTTAAGGGAGTATTAAGGGTGGTTGTGCCATCTCTATAAATATAGAAATAGACTTAGGAGGGACAACTACAATGATGCCAATGGCACTATTATATGATGGTGTTGATCCACCACATCAGCTGCCCGCCCAGCTTTAGGTGTTAAGGGTAAACTACCACTTTTGCATGTACTGGGACTGCTCTTACTATGAGGGGTTTTAAGGCCCCTAGCTTTAAGAGATATTGGACTAATACGGTCCAAGGAGTATTTGCACAAAAATTTGTATGTTTCCTTAATCGTTCTTCACGTTGCTCTCATTGAATTTGAGAAATCTCTAATCTGTGCTCATGTTCTTACCTTGATAGCTCTTTCTCCGCTTCTAAGAGAAAAGTCATACACTCAAGAACTAAGTCTTAGAGCCTTATAGGAATCCTAAAGACTCCTAGAAAATGCACAATCCTTCAAGACCTAGAATGTGCCGACACTAGCTATGAAGGCTCTAGCCAACTCCTAAACACGCCAAACAACCCCATACAACTTCACAGTTAGGAGCATCTAGGTATTACAAATGGTTCTTCTAAGTCCTACATTTGTGGATGAAATTTTGGATTGTAGTCCAACTATTTACCCCTCCCAACTCCAAGAAAATGATTTTTTCACAAATAGATGACTATGTCACCTCAAATCACATAAATGATATCCCCTCACCTAGCCGATTGATATGGCCCTGTTAACCCCCAAATGAACGAAGGTGGAAAACCCGGAAAAGCTAAAGCAGAAGACAAAGATAAAAGCTAAGGCAAAGAGAAACGGAAGATAAAGACGCACAAGGAGAAGAGTCCTAAATAAGGGAGAAAGGCGCACAAGGAAAAGTGCAAGTCAAAACTTTTGTAAAAGAGCACAAGCGCATCATGGTTTCATTCAAGGAGCGCTCGTGCAATTTGTAAATGTAGATGGGCAGTGGAAAGGAAGCTAGGAAGATAGAAGGACAATGGAAAAAAGGGCCTAGGCTACGGCCGGCCATGTAAAAAAGGGGAAAAGGGGATAACCGCCCAATGGGATTTAGGGTTTTGTATATAAAGTTGAAAAGTGAATGAGAAGCTCATTCTTATGTGTGGACAAAAGTAGCTCTTCTCTTCTTCTTCTTCTTCTTCTTTTTGCTTGCTTGAGCTTGTGCTTGAGAGAGGGAGTGTGAGAGTGTGAGGGAGTGAGTGTGTGAGGGTAAGGGACCGTGGGGTGGAGAAGCTCTCCATCTTCTCCTCTCTTCTTCTCTTCTCTTCTCTTCTCTTATCTTACTCACGGCGATGGAGCTTGGAGCTTGGAGCGGGAGGATCGAGCTTGCTTGAAGCTTGCACTTGGATCGTGGAGCTACCGGAGTGTACGGGAGAGGAGGCAACTCAATCAGTATGAAGATAAGCTCATTACACTCATAGGATCGATGGTGCGTCGGCTAGGTGAGAGATAGCCATTAGAGCTCACTTGAAATGCTTGAAGCAATAAGCGGTCCGTGGGTAGTGGTTGATCGTGAGCTCCCACTACATTTTGGTTCCGTTGCTGGGACCAATGGATTCAAGCTTGAGCACTTGCGCACCTCATATCGAGCATCAAAGTAAGGGATTCATCCTCGAAACGGAGCTTGAGATAGGTAGGAAGTTTGGGTGTTTTTATCTTCAAAACAAGTAAGTATTTTGGGATATTTTGTTTATTTGATAATTGGGAAACATGGAGAAATTATTTCAATTTTTTGCTTTCGATTCTTGTTGCATTTAGCGTAGTTTAGGATTAGGAAATTGCATCGGAGAAGGCTAGGGTTTACTATTGCAAAACAGGGCAAAAATCGTGCAAAAAATGGTAAAAAGCTCGCTTGTGATGCCTAAGATCGGCAAGTGAGTGATTGGGGGCATCAACACCATACCCGGGAAGGGGTATAAGACCCAAGAGGCCAAGGGAGAGCTCATTTGTGACCATTTCCGTGAGAGAGAGAGAGTCATCGCATGATTCGATCCAATCGCACCATTGATAAGCCTATCGCTCTATTCAGGTATATGAATCCCTTCCCCTATCCCCCTAGATAGCATCTGGAGGTTTATGCTTGCTATGATTGATTAAATCGCAAGAATCAAGCAAAATCGACCTCTCGCTCTCGTCGTCGCGCCGCGTTCGGCCCGTCCGAGCGCCCGCTTCTGGGCCAAGTCCTAGAATCAGCCCTCGGCCCTCTTTCGTTTGACCCACTCAATCCAAAACCCTAATCGGCCCTCGGACCAGACCTACTCAGCCCATCTGAGTCAACCATTCGGACCATCGACTATTTCGGCCCTCGGCCACGTGTCATATTCAGCCCTCAGTCCAAGTGCCTCAGCCTGTCCAAGTGACCTCGTCCGAATTGACCATTCGGCCTATCCAAGCCAACCTTTCCGAGCAACTTTGTCCAAGCCTGCGCCTCGGCCCGTCCGAGTCTACCCTCTCTGAGTCACAAATTCGACCCTCAGCCCATGTACCTCGGCCCGTTCGAGTGACCCACTGGGACCCTGCAATTCGGACCAGCTGGGCCGAGTGTAAATTTTTATCAAATTCTCAAAAATTTGACCTAACCCGACTAGGACTCCGCAACACAAACTATTGAAAGTCCTTCTAATGCTCAGAACTTGATTCTGGCACACGGAATAGACGAAATCATAGGGAGCAGTCGCTTGGCAGCTTGAAGTAGGTAGCAACGAGACCCAGAGACCTAGACACAAAGCGCTGAGCAATTAAAACCTGATTGGCCAAAAACAAACAAGGCAACATGTTAGAAAAACCCTGAACCCTGTCAAGGCGGCTAGAAAATTGACCAACAAGCCTATCAGGCCCGAAACAAAGCGAGAGTATGTAAGACGCTTCAAGATTGTTTGTTGCACTCACCTTGAATTTCCGCACTCGAATGCACTTAAGGAAATTGAAAGCCTAATTGAGCACAAGCGCATGAGAAGCGACACGCGTACTGAGTGACCATAAATTGATGATTGTATTCAATAACTAAAGGAACTCACTTAGATAAACTACCCAGACTCGGACCACTGCAAGAATCGGACGTGACCAAAATTGGACCATTGGGCAGATCGGACCAATCCAAAATTGGACGTCCGATTCTGATAATCGGACTCCTGAAAATCAGACATTTGAGAATTGGACAAAAAACTGTCAAAATTGGACAGATATCTAGAACACAAATTTTGACGCATCTGAACCCCGAAATTGACCCCAAAGGCTACTAGAGCTAAAGGCACATCACAGATCCATCACTAGGCTGAAACTTAGAGCAAGTAGTTCAAAATTTGGCTAAACGGTCCTCCAAATTGCGCATGGTGTTTACCGTAATGGCCCTTCGGGCCGGGGGGACTACCCTCTCGGACCCCTACAGAGGGGGCTCTGCCCCCTCCGCACCTCCCCAAGTAGGTTGGAGAGAAAACGCGTGTCGTGATAGGTCCTCCAAATTAGGCCCTAGTGTAGTAATGGCTCTACACAAACATGGATTCTCACTAACAAAAGAGCAACCAAAAGCCCATACCCGAATCGAGAGAAACAGAGACCCTAGAACCTCAATGGGCCAATCTACCCAACAAGGGCAAAAAGACCACACTGCAAAAACACATACGTGTTCCATTCGGACTGCATCTAGTCAAAGCGAAAAGCAACAACATCAAGCTACAATAGCGAGAATGACTAGATATGACAGTCCTGACAACATATGCTCCTTGAATAGCACTGCACTGATGAGCCAAGACATCAGTGGAGAATCCACATCTGGTCGTGCAGTTGGGGACTCAAGGGCATTTGTTAGAAGGCTTAAATTTACAAGCCAAGACCCGAAAGATGAAGACATAGTACCACCAGCTTATCTTAGGGTCAAACTCACCACAAAAAGAGAGTATACTATCGATGCTCTGATTGATGGATCAGATTTTAATGTCTTGACCTATGAGGCATGGATCCCACTAGGCCAACCAAAGCTGACACTGACTAATGCAACTCTTAGCCCTTATGGGGAACCTCCACAAGCACTCATAGGGAAGTGTAATATCCTTGCAACAATTGAAACTGAAAGCTTACCTATCCTATTTCATGTTCCTCCAAATAGTGCTAAATATGGTAAGGAAACCCTCCTAGGAAGACCCTTCAAAAGGGCGACCAAATGTGAGGCTGACTATGTAGCACAGAGGATACACCTGACACTACCGGGTGTGAGGATAGTCACAACCTTTAGCAAGGGTGACCTCATTGAACCTCGAGGGAAAGGCAAGGAAGGTGCTGACGTAACACTCAAGCCTACTAACGAGGGCATGGACTTGTTGGAAGAGTTTATACAAGCACAGGTCGAACAACGAGAACCAGTGAGTGAGGCCATGCTTAAAAAAAGAAGGTCAAGAGACAATGCCAAGGACGGGCTTTGGACTTACAAATATCATAGAAGACCCCAAAAGAAGCCCAAGCCTTATAGACAAAGGCATCAATGGAGGGTCAGCACAACGCCGTGATGGATATCCAAAGCGTTGCTACGTGCTCAAGGGTATTACGCAGGTAATCGATGGATTTGGGTACCAAAATCCCCTACTAGACCATCTCTATCAGCTGAAGGAAAGATTGCATCAAAAGCAATGAAGCACAAGAGGAAATCTAAGAGAAACTCTAGGTCTCGAGGCAAGACACTAGACATGAGTGTAAGAAAGAGCCTCAGCCTAGCATGCTTAATAAGCAGATGTCATATGTAGCCATTGAGCATGCACAAAAGCCATTAGTGCCCAAAAAGAGCCTTTGATTTTCCAAGATGATAACAGGCATCATAGGCACAACATTGCTCATGGCAAGGCTGATCGCTCAACAAAGCAAATGGCACAATCGTCTAATAGCCTCGAGCAAAACATTCAGCCAGTGCCAAGTCCACCTAAGAGTCCTAGATCTCCTACATCCTCTTTTTCCAAATGGACACAGGAAGCACAACAACAATCGTCAATGGCGGCTGCTCACGCCCAATCTCTATCTCCATCAAAGCTTCCAAATATCCAAGAGGGGGGACATGACACTAGCCGTAGCTCTTGGCCCAAGGATATGCCTATGCAACCCAATGTGACCAGATCAACTCATGCTCGATCTACACAGATGTATGCTCAAAGGGCAATAAAAGATGCGACCACTTCTGATCTCCCTAGGGGCCTGACAGTGCAATCCATCAAGAGTAGCCAGCGCACTGGATTAGCCACTACTACTTCCAATCAGGGATCACATCAGTCACAACCCTTGGTTGTGACAATGCCCCTTGCGGAACGTGTCCTTAGTAGTTTACCTGTGAAGGAGGTGTCGCAACCAACTTCCTTGACAACTCCAGCACTTCCAAAGTGCCTAAATCCTAGGCTGGAGGAGCTAAACACATGGAAATTGGCTGAAGAGCTAGACTCTCCCAAAAGGGAGACAGTTGTACCCTCACAACCTGGCAAGGCTATTCAGCAGGCCATGGCTATGTCCCATGAGGACACACTAGAGAAAGAAAATGCTGAGGCCCAACCAAGCACATCAACGGTTGACCTAGTCCAAGGTCCTGAGTCATTGAGAGTTGCACCTTCACTGATCAAGAAAAAGAGGAGAAAACAGCGAAAACAACAACAGTTGCAAGTGGTTGTGGACCCCAAGAACATTGAGACGAAGAGCGCTGGAGAACTTATGAATAAAGCATCGAGTCCATCCACCAATGAACCCATTGATGCCTCTCCTAATAGCGGTGAAACCTCAGACACATCCGTGTGCTCTGAAAAATCAAAGCAGCCGTTACCATCAAGAGTGGATATAACACTGTCACAACAGGGTGACAAACCTATACCAGTCACGTCCAAGGAGAACCATGACGCAATAACAAAGCCTCAGGAGAAACATGGAAACCCCAAGAGCATAAGAAATCCAAGCATTGGCCAAACTTGCGCATCTAGGCCTGAGCCCCCAGCTACGCTAAAGCCCAGGCAAACTCCTAGAACCTTGCATGAGATAGCAATCGAGCAAGCCCTCGTTGAACATAGAAGTGTCACAGAGTGCTTAACTGAGTTGGATGCTAAGCTCGAAGTGTTCGCACGTGTCTATGTCCTGGCAGACATGCGCGCATTCCCTAAAGAGCAGCTCGAAGAATACTTGCCATTTCCCTTATCTTGGGAAGAGCAAGAACATCTTGATGAGCACTATAACAGGCTCATGCATGAACGCATGTGACTCATCTTTGGCGAGGAAGCCGACGAACTACGCTTAACTGTCACATTCAATGATGCACTCTGCCAACCAAATCTCTTAGAGATAGAGCAACTAAAGTGACTATCAGAGGGCCGAAGTCAATTTGAACAGTGTTGGTGTGAAAAATGCGTTGCAATCGCCGAACTAGGAGCCCAGATCATGACAGTCTCAGAGGAGAAATTGGTCAAATGGCGGTCTCAAAGAGACCCAACCTATGTGGCACCAACTTCCCTTCAAGTGCAGACTATCATTTGGGGTACAGACTTAGCTGAACCTAGCCAAGAGAACTCTCTGTTTGATAAGATTCTCACTGAGGAGGAGTTGTATGTTGCCAATAGGCTCGGACAAGGTTCCATGCTACTCGATGTTGCAAAATATCTATCGGTATTGAGTAAGCTGCCATGAGTACTGGATGCATGTGCCACGCTCCAGTACAATCCAGAGTTCTACAATTGGCTTTTATCCTCATGAAGTGACATGGATTCATGGATATGTATGTAAATAAACAATGACTTTTGTGACCCTGTATAGACACTATCAACACACACAAGCAATAATAGTCAAGCGCAGGGAGAAGAGTTGGGGTCAACAGGCTAATCTCATCAGGTCCTCCTCTCACCACATATTTAGAAGTTGTGTGACGATTTCCACCTCCGAGCAGAGGGCATGCACCCCTCATTACCACCAATGGAAGCCTTGACCAACATCTCTCATGGTGTAGACAAGGTGCAGTCCCTTTCTATACAACTTTTTTCCTTTCTGGTCTATCCTTCCGAGGATGAGCCTTGTCCCAATCCATGACCACCAATCCGCATAACTTAGCATGAGCCAAGATCTGCTAATGGCTGGAGGCTAAATGAATATCATCACGGGGGCCATCCCTGTACAAGAAGCATTGCATGCCTCACCCCTCCCCTTCTCGTCATATGCGCTTGATAACTCACACTATAATCCCTTATATGCGAATGGTTTTATCCTGTATCAAGGCCTAATCCTTGGTTCGCATCTTGCAGGTTCCCCTACGAGGAAGACATGGAGCACCTAGGGCAGCTGGCTTGCAAATACGCTCTCCGCTGTCGACGGGAATATGCAGCATACGCCCCCCCGCCGGTGCGCTACGTGCCTACCCTCAAAAGGTATGCAAAGAAACGAGGTCCCAAGCGACACTGCCCCAGACGTAGGCCGAAGAATCCCCAGGTCAAGGGAGTAGAAGCTCAAAGAAGCACACAAGGTGTGGCAACACCGCTTGTGCAAGCCCCCAACAGGCCCTCGGGCACCAAGTCTTCAAAGGCTGAAAGGGCAGCTCGAGACAAGGAAGAATTCAATGCATTGTTCAAAAGCATCTTGGAAATGGTCGTGGCTAGAGACTACACCATTTAGGTCCTGGCTGACATCTTCCCTGCCCAACCTCACAAGAGCCCCTCACCAACAAAGCCTCAATCACCTAACCACCCGGACTCACCCCGCCTTGTGCAAATCGAGTAGCCCTATGATATACAAGCAGCTTAACAAGCCATCCTACCATAACTTTTTGTCTTTTGATGATTAAAGAGGCAGGCTCCCCATTTGTACACACTTACTTTACCTATCATTAATATATGCCACGTCTTTAACACGCACTGGAATAGGCATTGCAATCAGCATCATAGCATTTTGAAAAGTTATATCTTGATATGATTGCATTTGTTCGTTGTACTTGACGCATGCGACTTGCATATACTCTCATGAAGTGACAAGTGGATGCAGGATGACACAGGTCTTCGTGCAAACATGTTCAATGCCCAAGTCACCGCAAGACCACCAACCGCACAAAGAACCGCAACAAAGCCATGCTACCAAACACGAAAAATCACCCTTGCGAGTGCCCACATCGCACGAACCAAAGCATAGTCATGGGCTAGGCTCTCTTCTTGGGTCAAGCTTTACAGTGAGCTCACGACGGTTGTTACCTCAATCGTACCAACATCGCAACAATGGCTTCTCTAACAACGAGGCTAGGGCACAATCATCACTGTCATATCCATTTCCTGAGCCTTCGAAGCTTGACAATTCCCAACCCATTGAAAGGCTGATAGCCTCAACATATTGCAATGGTTGTACTCAGGCAAGTCGAAAAAAAAAACAAAAACAAAAACAAAAGTTCCCTAGTCCCCTAGCCCCCTAGCATCACCCACAATAGTTCAGGGCACATCAAGGGTAGGACACACCAAGCTTGTCTCGCCTATGGTTAGACCTGTCACCCTAACCCATTCATACAATTCCCTCTTGCACTCTGCCTTAATACCATTGCAATCAATTGTGGTAAGCACTGCACGAAGGGCCATGAAAAGTACACTGTCCTCATCGCACAGGCCCAATGTCTACCAGCTACCGATAGTGCAGTATCCCTGTGTTCTATTATGTTACGTTGTGCAATCACAATGAACAGGATGTCGCATACACCTTTACGTGTACTTCTTCCCACCATGGATGAATTTGCTTCATCCACATGTCGTTATGAGAAACCAGCCCACGGTCTTCTACCTACGTAATATCTAAGTATGCACGAGCACTCACATAATATCTACACCAAAGTATATACACAATTTGAGTCCTCAAGTGCAGGACCATACTCTCAGCTTCGACCTATCTCCCAAACTAATTAAACTATGTCTTATGCGTGATAAAGAAGACTAGCACCACCCCTAGGGAGAAACCACCTATGAGAGGTTTTCAATTGGAGGTATTGAAGACTCCAACGAAGGTGTCATTCGCTCTTCATCAACACTCAACTCTGAATTCCTATCCTTATCACCTTGTAAGCCTGCCAAGAATCATTATGTACAGAATCCCCAACAAACCGCCACTTGTACTCCATTAGTGTAACCCCCCCCCAAAGAACAGCCCTACCACCAACTCCCATTGCCCTACCACCTACCACTTAACCCACCAATGTGCCCCCAACGACCTTCCTCCCCACCACTACCAACACTCCGCCATGGTAACCGCAGACGTCCTTGCCACCCACATCTTCGGTGCATACTAACATCTGCTACCTACGACGATGAGTGCCATGGGACTGGCACTTGTCTAGGAGGGGGTAATGTTAACCCTCAAACGAACGAAGGTGGAAAATCCAAAAAAGCTAAAGCAAAAAACAAAGACAAAAGCCAAGACAAAGAGAAACGGAAGACAAAGACGCACAAGAAGAAGAGTCCTAAATAAGGGAGAAAGGCACACAAGGAAAAGCGCAAGTCAAAACTTTTGTAAAAGAGCGCAAGCGCATCATGGTTTAATTCAAGGAGCGCCGGGCTCTCACCCGTGCAATTTGTAAATGTAGACAGGCGGTGGAAAGGAAGCTAGGAAGATAGAAGGACAATGGGAAAAAGGGCCTAGGCTACGGGCGGTCATGTAAAAAAGGGGAAAAGGGGATGACCGCCCAAAAGGGATTTAGGGTTTTGTATATAAAGTTGAAAAGTGAATGAGAAGCTCATTCTTGTGTATGGCCAAAAGTAGGTCTCTTCTTCTTCTTCTTCTTCTTCTTCTTCTTCTTCTTCTTCTTGCTTGCTTGAGCTTGTGCTTGAGAGAGGGAGTCTGAGAGTGTGAGGGAGTGAGTGTGTGAGGGTGAGGGACCGTGGGGTGGAGAAGCTCTCCATCTTCTCCTCTCTTCTTTTCTTCTCTTCTCTTCTCTTATCTTCTCTTATCTTGCTCGCGGCAATGGAGCTTGGAGCTTGGAGCGGGATGATCAAGCTTGCTTGAAGCTTGCACTTGGATCGTGGATCTACCGGAGTGTGCAGGAGAGGAGGCAACTCGATCGGCATGAAGGTAAGATCAATACACTCATAGGATCAACGGTGTGTCGGCTAGGTGAGAGATAGCCATTAGAGCTCGCTTGAAACGCTTGAAGCAATAAGCGGTCCGTGGGTCTTGGCAGTTGAGCATGAGCTCCCACTACAGGCCCCTTATGGCTCTCCTACACCTCAAGGATTGGCCCTATGATGCACCATCTGAAACATATAAAATATCATAATGTACTCCTCTCTTGATATTTATTATTCTAGGAGACTTTTCATAACCTCATATAATCTTTTCTGCTGCCAAGAATAAACCCACAAACCTATGGTTAGGGATCCTCTTCCACTCCACATGGGTCAATGGGTTTTTTCAAGCAATTGCTATGTGTCTAGAAGGTCTATTTTGACACCATGCTATAATGCTCTTTCCATGCAATGTGGAATGCTCTAAAGTACACAAATAAAAGGAAAACAGTATCATGTTCCATGTGCACAATCATATCTTTTTATGTTTTTTAGCATACATATTGTGTTGATGTAGAAGATAGTACTGAGAAAACCCATGCTACTATCTTTCTTACACTAAAAAATCGATCTATATGCATATTAAAAAATCAAAAGATCAGCACATTTAATCTCATTTTTCCCTTCTCACCATCCCCTATCGACAAATTTTGCAAGCATTGTCATATTCTTAGGTATGTAGTGAAATGAGAAAAACCATATAGGAATGCATCTTAAAACACAATATGAGGCCACACTAAAGTAATCTTCATGCCATGGAACCCGTACAAACATTGCACAAACATATATTTATTATTCCAAAACATCGAGATCCATCTAAGCATTCAATTCTCCTCAAAACTCCATTTTCCACAATTTTACTCAATTTTATGCATATGAACACCTTTTAAAATCCAATTATTATTATAAAAAGCATGCTAATCAAGCATTTATAAAATTATTTTCTAATTCTTGCTCAGCAAAAACACTTTATATGCGCATACACCATTCATTTTTTTCCATTTTCAAATAAAATTATTGTAAAATATTCCATAAAATCACTTTAATTTTATGATTTTGAGATCACTTAGGCATTTTGCTAACACTCCACACAGCTGCTATCAACCACATTCATGCTCCATTGCTTGCATCATATCATGTTCCGGTACCCCTTTTTCCTCTCCCTCTCAGCCCGTATGAACAACTACTATGGCGAGAGAGAAAGAGGAGACAAAAAGATAAAAAGTGATCTTTTGATTAAATGCATCATTTTGCACAATTTCTATGGTGATAAAAGCAAAGAAATTCAAGAACTCATGGTGGAGAGCATGCATGTTGATTCCAAGAGTTGAAAAATGACAAATTCATGGGGATTCAAGTGGGGCCAAAAAAATTGCCCCCCCCCCCCCCCCCCCATCATGAGAAATTTGGTGTTTTTTGCCTCTTTTAAGCTTCTTAATCACGTAGTTATTAAATAGCTAGTTCGCTTCCTTTGTGTTCACATTGTTGACAAGTGGTTTTCTTAAAATCAGAGGGGGAAACAAGCTTGGATTCGAGATCTAAAAGTACTGCCATGTTCATGGCATCATTTTCTACTGACTTGGTCTCCTAGATGTTGTTTTCGGTCTTTAGATCGGGTAGTTGCTTTGTAATGCTAAAGTTTCATATCTTTAAATGGGCCATCTAATGAGCTATGATTGACAAACGAATGCTTCCAATGTGTTCCAAGCCACCTACTTTTGCTTAGAATAATTTGGTGCCTCTTCATTTTTATCGCAAATGCTTCATTTTCTACTTCGGTTTTGGCACCTAGTCACACCTCTCACTCAAGTACGTAGAGACAACTTAAAATTACAAGCGAGGCTAGATAAAGTACTAGAAACATACGGTGAGTATTTGAAGCAAACTACAATGCAACAAGAGGACCTCCACACTCAGCTAGAATGTGGAAGCAAAGAACTGGAAGAGCTGAAGGCACAAGTCCAAGGACTGGAAGAGATAAAAAAAAGTGATTGGAAGAAATCAAGATGTAAGTAGGAGAAACAAGGGTACAACTGAAATAAGAGAGAAACAAAGTGACATGCTTGACCCAAGAACATACAAACATCAGGGAAGCCCCTGCTTAACTCTAGGTTATACTTACAAGTTTGCAAAACATAATGGAAACCAACCTAACACAAGAAGTTGTGAAGATGGCAAGAGAGGTAGAGCAAGTGCACCTAGCCATGCTACAATGCATGGCTATAGATCTGGGTAACACCCTCTTGTAAGAAAGTCAATATAAAGAACAAGTGGCTCTACATAAACAAATAATCTCTACACAACAAAGGATGTTCCACAAAGCACTGATGACAAATGTGAGATTCCAAATGAATCAAGTGGAGGAGCTCAAGGCCCAATCGGGGGTAGCCATTACTACCCTAGAAAAGCTCAACTTTTGAGAAAAAATTATATTATAATGACCTATGATTCTGCTAAAGAAAGGTTGGTGCCCAACTCCTCCATGTAGCATATGATGACCACAAGCTAAGAGACATGGGATTCTAATACATGCCTCTTCAACATCAAGTGAAGCTCATTAGATATCTATTGAGAGAGCAGGAGAACCTCTCTCTATGATGACTCCCTTGGAGGACTGGATTATACCCTTGGACTATGATGCCCTACTAGAAGGAAGCAGTGATGAAGCATCTACTCAACAACAGAACACAGAAGCCACTTTGGAACAACTGGAAGCCTATGAGAGAATTAGAACAATGTGGAGAGCTCAACCAAAAAAGGTGAAAGATGTCCATTTAAACATTCAGGTGACGAAAGAGCAGAGTGAGAGTCTAGAGGAGCTTATACATAGATATTGGGAAAGAAAGGAACAAAATACAACAATCACCTTTGATTTTATGGTGTATAAAGACTCAATGTACATGAAACCCCTTTCCCTCAGAACAATGCACATGTGTGAGAATAGCTAAATGATGGTTGGACTAGCAAGATGTTGAGGCTCTTCTCAGTAGTAGCTATAGGCTTAGGGGCACTCAAAGGAGTAGTCACTACATCACCCAAAAATCTAGAGAAACATTTCTTGGGAAACAACCTGAATGGCATTATCCTATCCTATAAATGTATGGAATTGTTTGGGATGCTTATTACTATGCACATGAGACCCAATGACCTAACCCCACATATTGCCCTTACCCCCATAGGCACAATAATAAGTACTGGAAAGAAGACCATAGCAAATATAGCTTTCCTAAGATCCGCAATGTCAGGGCCTTCAAGCATGAAAGAACATATCACTTATAGCCAGTAGACTTGGTGCCCTCCTTCAACACATTAGTGAAGACATTCAATAACTGCTCGAATCAAGTCTTTATCACAACATGCAACTACTTATGGCTCTTGTTGTTATTGTTGTGGCGATCACCCACACCTTATGAAGACAGGCTTCCCCCACTCTTTTTCAATATGAATGATGGGATAGATAGGGTGGCCATGGTGCAACTACATCATTGTGCACTGTTGCTGCCTACTTATTTGATAAAAATCATTGTGAAGACATGGTGGATAGCTAGTTTGCCATGTACAGTCACCCATTCTACCTAGAGTCCTCACTCAATTTAAGACTGCCTATTGCTGGAAGCAAAGAAGTACCTATTGAGTGATGGCTACCTACAAAGGACATTTTAACCACTCCCAGAAGGTTTGAAATTTTTTTAAAAATAAAAATAAAAAATGAAAATTCTAGCATAGAGGAGTGCACCGCACAAGTAGTGCACCTAGGGGCCCTCGGATTTTCAACTCCCTAGCCCTTCCCCACTACATGGCTTAGGGCCCATCAAGGATAGGACATATCGGGCATCCAGGTAGATTTGTCTCCTTGAGCATTGTACCCCACCTTCCCTTGCACCAACTAGGTTCCCAAGTGTGGGACAACATTCTAAGTTTACTCAAAATTTGACCCAACTGGGAGTTGCATTAACACAAACACGACCCACAACACAAGTAAGATTAGCACGTCTCTTAGGGAGAGCACTGACATGTCTACAAAGCTCACATGAATCATGAGGAACCCATCAACATTGGTGGCTCTACATCAACCACTTCTAGCAATCTAACATACAACCTTGTGTGTGAGTCTATATGCATGCTACTCTCAACCTCATAGCATTAGTGAGCACCATCCGACTCCCTTGACAATGACAACAATCATTCCCCAAATAGTCTCTTCAAAAGCCATATAACACGCCAAACCTTCCCCAAAGCAATGCCATGGGACTAGCACTCATCTAGGAGGGGGGTAATGTTAATCCCATCAAGAAAACTAAAAGAAAAGGGCATTAAAGTTTTCCACAATAGTGTATAATATTATAGAGTCAGTGTATATAACTGTTGAGATATCGAGCTCCACTTGTGATATGCCAGGGTGACCATTGTGCATTTATGTCACCGACTTGTTAGCTGCAGATGCAGTTGGTACACCGCCCATGAATAATAGCTAGATGACAGCTATCCTTATCTACTCTAGTTCGTGGCTCAGTTAGTATGCAACCTTAGTTGGTTGAGTTTGGTTTGAGACCCATATATAGGGTTCTTCTATTTCTCTGTACTAGAGTTCTTTTTGGCTTACACAACTAAGAAGAGGAAAGCAGTTTTCAGCCTCCACCTGTGTGTGTATTCCCCCATTGTGTAAGTGAGAAAGATACAAGTGAGACTCCTTCCTTCTCTCCCACAATCTTAACATGGTATCAGAGCCTCGTTCATGGTAAGGAGCTCAAGAAAGCAAACCAAGTTTTCCGTATTCTGGTAAGAGGACCAGTGTTGCTTTCATTTTTCCAGTTTGGGAGCAAGTCTCTGCATAGGTAGCACAGCCAAAAAGTGCAAGAGTGCATTGTCTCAGATTGAGAAGCCCTTCGCGGTGTAGCAAGAGGGTAATATATGCTACGGGTAAGGGCTTTGGCCCTTGGTTGCCCTGTTTTTTTAAATTCAAAGCCATTTCGGGGCCTGTTTTGGAGGCAGAAGTTTTTCGCACACACTCAGAAAAATGCCCTGTTTTTTGCTGTGCGACCACTATTCTACAGGTCGGTGAAAAGTTACCATAGAAATTGCATCATATGCCTGTGTGCAAAGACATTGGGAGTTACAGAATCATCCTTGTTGCCTGTTGATGCAAAATCATCACTAGGAAGTGACTGTGTGGTCAAATACCACTTTCGTCAGTTTTGTAGATTTGCCCTTGTGAGGGTGAAGCTGTGTTTTTTGCAGTGACAAATTTTTTTGCAGTGTTCTGTAATGGCGTCTGATTCTCTTTCACAGATTGTCACTAAAAAGCTTGACAAGAACAACTTCCAAGCATGGAAGTTTAGAATGACGAATTTCCTTATGGGAAAGGATATTGGGAATTTGTTGCAGGAAATGAAGAAGAACAAGTTCTTCTTGATGTTCCTAATCAACAGCAAATGCAGGCATTTAAAGGATGGCATGAGAGAGCCAAAAAAGTTATGTACTGGATATCTATCAATATTTTAGACTTTATGATTGTGCATATTCAGGATGCAAGTACGCCAAAGGAGGCATGGGATACTTTGTCAAAAATGCATAGCACAAATATGCAAGCCAGGAAAATGCAGCTCAAGCAAGAGTTGCACAATGTGCAAAGAGAAAGTATGAGCATCAATGACTACCACATGAAGGTGAAGAAGATTCTAGATGCACTTGCTTCCATTGGGTCACCAATGGAAGATGATGATTTAGTTTCTGTGACCTTGAATAGTCTAGGAAAGGATTATGCACAGTTTCGAACATCCATTTTTGTTCGTGAAAGATTTCTTGATTTTGAGGAGTTGATTTCTCTTCTAATTTCTGAGGAGCAGAGAAATGGTGGTGCATCTTCTTCAGGAGGAACTTCAAAAGAAGCTGTCTTCTACTCAAATGCCGGAAGAGGTAGAGGCAGAGGTAGAGGAGGCCGATCTGGAGGTCATGGTAGAAATCAGAATATGCAGCAAACTCAAGAAAACCAGTCCTATGGAGGAGGACGTGGTAACTCTAGAGGCAGGGGGAGCCAAAGAGGTCGTGGTGGATGGCAAAGAGGGCAAAATGCAAACAGTAATGTTGAATGCTAGTACTGTGGTAAAATGGGTCATATGGCTAAAGACTGCTATAAAAAGCAGAATGACATCATGAATGGTAAATTGCAACAAGGGAATTATGCATCTTCTAATAGACAGGGTGATGATAGAAATGAACATTTGTTTATGGTGCAGCACATGACCAATTCTGTGACAAGCGCAGAAGAAAGCAATGATGTGTGGTATGTTGACTCAGGTGCATCAAACCACAGGTCATGCAGAATGGATACAGGATGCAAGGAAAATGGAAAAACCAGGATTTGTAGAGACTGGTGATGATACTGCACATCCTATTGTGCAAATTGGAAAATTTCCTTTGTCTATGCAGGATGGGAAAAAGAAATACCTATCGGATGTATTTCATGTCCCGAATATCACCAAGAACCTAGTTTCTGTTGGTCAAATGGTTGAGCAGGGCTTGCAGGTCAGATTTAATCCTCATGGATGTTTTGTTGAGGATATGAAAAATAAAGGTCGCTTGATAGCAAAATGAAAGAAGAAGGGCAGAATGTTTACCTTGGATGCAGACATGCCTGAATTGAGCGTAGCAATGTTTGCACATGGGACCGGTGTAGTTATAGATATTGATATCTAGCATAAACGCATTGGTCATGTTAATGTACAGCGACTTAAATCAATGCAAGCCCAAAATATTGTTGCAGGATTGCCTAAATTCAAGGTTGCAGAAATGCATAAGGTATGTGAAGCCTGTCAATTTGGAAAACAAGCAAGGAAACCATTTCCTAGACATGTTCAAGAGAGTAAGAAGCCATTGGAATTAATCCACTCTGATGTGTGGACTACTAAAGCTGCATCTATTGGAGGCTGTCATTATTTTGTCACTTTTATTGATGACTATAGCAGAAAAGTTTGGGTGTATTTTATGAGAAAGAAAAGTGAAGTTTTTGGGCATTTCAAAACTCTTAAAGCTATGGTTGAAAAAGAAACAGGCCTGCAAATAAAATGCCAAGGTCAGATGGAGGGGGAGAGTACCTCTCAAATGAGTTTGCAAGGTTCTTGAAGGAGCATAGCATAAAGCAGCAATACTCATGTAGTCATACCCCACAGCAAAATGGAATTTCAGAAAGAAAAAACAGGCATATTGGAGAGGTATCTCGTGCCATGCTCAATGAAAAAGACCTGCCAGATTTTTACTGGGCTGAGGCAGTTGCTACAGTAGTCTACATAATGAATAGGACTCCCACTACAGCAATACATGGCATGATTCTAGAGGAGAGGTATACTGGTAGGAAACCAGATATTTCTCATTTGAAATTTTTTGGTTGCATTGCCTATATTCATGTGCCAGATGAGTTGAGATCCAAGTTGGATCCAAAAGCTAAGAAGTGCATCTTTATTGGTTACTCTCTATAGAGCAGAAAGGGTGTAGATGCTATAACCCTTCTACTCGTAAGTTTACAGTGAGCAGAGATGTTGTTTTTGATGAGATGAGTAGCTGGTATAAACCAGTAAATGTGATTGATAATGTAGATGCACAGAATGGTAATGCTGCACAGAATTCACAGTAGCAATCACAAGATATTAGTGGACCTGGAGTGTCCTTTACTCCAGAGGAGAGGTATACTGGTAGGAAACCAGATATTTCTCATTTGAAAATTTTTGGTTGCATTGCCTATGTTCATGTGCCGGATGAGTTGAGATCCAAGTTGGATCCAAAAGCTGAGAAGTGCATCTTTATTGGTTACTCTCTGTAGAGCAGAAAGGGTATAGATGTTATAACCCTTCTACTCGTAAGTTTACAGTGAGCAGAGATATTGTTTTTGATGAGATGAGTAGCTGGTATAAACCAGTAAATGTGATTGATAATGTAGATGCACAAAATGGTAATGCTGCATAGAATTCACAGTAGCAATCACAAGATATTAGTGGACATGGAGTGTGCTCTAACAGTGGTTCACATTCTTTGGCCATGGACAGGCAGATTGAGATCAGGAGAATCTTCTCAAAGCAATGCGGATAGTGGTATGCAGGTATCACGAAAAGGAAAAGAGAAGGTAGATCAGCCCATGTTTGATGTGAATGCATGTCACTCTTATGTGGATGGTGAATCCAGTGGCTCAGATCAGAGCATTGATGATGAGTTGGGTATTCCTTCTGTTGTTACACCTGTAGTAAGAAAGACCATGGATATTTTGAGAGCACCTGGAAGTGAGCCTACTTTACGCAAGTCTACCAGAGCTAGGTATCCTATGGATAGGCTGAAATATGATGGATTTACAGCCATTCACCATGCCTATATAGTCAAAGTGATACAGGAACCAGAACCCACTTCTTTTGAGCAAGCCATGGGAAAAGAAAAATGGAAGAAAGCCATGGATGAAGAAATGGATGCTTTGGAAGCAAATGCTACATGGAAATTGGTACCTTTGCCTAAAGATAAGAATGAAAATGGTTGTAAGTGGGTTTATAAGGTGAAGCACAATGCAGATGGTTCTATGAACAGATACAAGGCAAGATTAGTAGTCAAGGGGTATGCACAAACATATGGCATTGATTATTAAGAAACATTCAGTCCGGTTGCAAGGATGGCAACTGTAAGAGCAGTCATTACTATGGCTGCATCAAAGGGATGGTCTTTACATCAGATGGATGTAAAGAATGCCTTCTTGCATAGTGATTTGCAAGAAGAGGCCTATATGGAGCAGCCACCAGGTTATGTGCATGCTGTTCATCCTGAGTTTGTTTGCAGGTTGAAGAAAGCCTTGTATGGCTTGAAGCAAGCACCTAGAGCATGGTCTGACAAGATAGGACAGTATCTTGTCACTATTGGCTTTCAGATTTCCAAGGCAGATTTCTCACTTTATGTGAGAAAAATAGAGAAAGGTATTATGCTGCTAGTCATTTATGTTGATGATTTGATTATCACAGGTGATAGTGATGAAGATATCCTTCATGTGAAAATGCTATTGAAGCAAAAGTTTGAGATGAAGGATTTGGGAGAGCTGTGTTATTTCTTGGGCATTGAGGTGATCAGATCACCAAGTGGGATATGGCTCTTGCAGAAGCAATATGGATTGGACACGCTGTCCAAATATGGGATGGCAGGTTGTAAGCCTATTTCAGTTCCTTTGGAGCAGAATGTGAAGCTAAGTGCAGATACAGGTGAGCTTCTCGAAGACCCTACTATGTACAGATGCATAGTAGGAAGTTTGATTTATATGACTATTACCAGGCCAGATTTGAGCTATGCTCTGGATTGGTAAGTCAGTTTATGCAGGCTCCAAGGAAACCGCATTTGGATGCGGCTAGACGCATACTCAGGTATGTGAAGTCCACATTGCAGTATGGACTATTTTATGAGACTGGGATTCAGATACAGTTGCATGGATACACTGATGCTGATTGGGCTGGTAGTATTTCTAATAGACGATCTACCAGTGGATATGTGTTCTCTTTTGGGAGTGCTGCAGTCACTTGGAGCAGCAAGAAACAGCCTATAGTTGCCTTATCGAGCACAGAGGCTGAGTACAGGGGTGCAGCAATGGCTGCATGTGAGGTAGCTTGGTTGCATAAGCTACTTTATGATATGCATCAGCCTATAGATGGGCCAGTTGTCATTTATTGTGACAACATGAGTAGTATACACTTGGCAAATAACCCAGTCTATCATACTAGAACAAAGCACATTGAGGTGCATTATCACTATGTGCGGGAGAGGGTTTTACTAGGTCTTATTGATCTAGTTTATGTCAACACAGAGGATCAGGTAGTTGACATATTTACGAAGGCATTGGGCGCAGAGAAGCTGCGCAAGTTCAGAGACCTGCTTGGTGTGCAGGAATTGGGATTGAGCTCGAGGGGGAGTGTTGAGATATCAAGCTCCACTCGTGATATGTCAGGGTGACCGTTGTGCATTTATGTCACCGACTTGTTAGCTGTCTACAGATACGGTTGGTACACCGCCCATGAATAATAGCTAGATGACAGCTATCCTTATCTACTCTAGTTCGTGGCTTAGTTAGTATGCCACCTTAGTTGGTTGAGTTTGGTTTGAGACCCATATATAGGGCTCTTCTATTTCTCTGTACTAGAGTTCTTTTTGGCTTACACAACTAAGAAGAGGAAAATTGTTTTCAGCCTCCACCTGTGTGTGTATTCCCCCATTGTGTAAGTGAGAAAGCTACAAGTGAGACTCCTTCCTTCTCTCCCACAATCTTGACAATAACTAATTTATTTCAAGAGTTAGGCTCGCTCCCATGTAAATTCTAATATTTTTTTACAAAGTTGGTATTGAAAAGGTCTAGTTTGAAGGTCAATAAAATGGACTACATGTCCAAGGGGCAAAAGAGAATGGAAGCCCTCTAACCTATGTATAAAAGGGAAAAGGATAATGAAAGTGGTCATTCAAGTTTATGCCAACTTTTTGTAAGATTTCTTTCTTCAAGTTTCTACTTCTACTAATTTGAATGCTCGAGTGTTGTTGAGAGAGAGTGTGTAAGAGAAAGGGATTACGAGGGAGATAGTGTAACTATGAGAACATGAGGGACATGGCATAAAGTTCTTGGTGGTTCTCTTCTCTTCTCTTATCCATGCATTTCTCTTGCATTCTTCTCACGAAGGCAGCCTGAGGCTTGTTGTGGTAAGTGTACTTGGATCGAGAGCTTGAAAAGCAAGATGCACAAGGATCACGAGACACCCTTCTGCTTGCAAGAAACTAAATGATGATCGAGCTTGAGGTGTGTCTACTACAATCTCGGTACTATTGGTTGTAGTTATTGCCTCTGAGGGTAGTCAGTAGTTTTAAGAGAGAGGTGAGAGAATAGGTGAGAGTTAGTCTACATTGGATAGTCAAACTCCTAAAACAATAAGAGCTTTGCACTTGTCCCATCATCAAGCAACACAGTTGTGACTCGTATGATATTACATTGTGTGTGTGTGTGTGTGTGTGTGTGTGTGTGTGTGTGTGTGTGCGCGCGCGCGCGTGCGTGCGTGCGCACGTACTGTGTGTGCGTGCACGCGTACTGTGTGTGTGTGTGTGTGTGCGTGCGTGTGTGCATGCGTGCGTGCGCGCGTATAGATAGTCAATATGTATAAGAAGACTACAATGAAAGTGATGAAAATATATGCATCTTAAATATGAAATCACGAAATAGCTAAGCAATAAACTATCAATATTTATTGGAATCTTTTTGGTATAAAATAAAAAAGACTAACAAAATGAACATCATTAGTGCAGCAAGTAGATGTCTTTCATAGTCCATGCACCTTAAACAATGTGTGAAACAACTCCTTTGAAATTCTCTTCTTTGGTTGCCCTTTCAACCTTGAGCATCAAGTCAAAGTTCATGAGATCTCGGATTTTTTGAATAAGAGCAAAGGCAACATCCTTAAGGTTGTACAGAACGAAAGAGTTTGATCTCTTTTGCAATAACTTTAGAGATTCCTTAGTTGTTTTCTTGACAATAGGATCATTAGAGGATATAGAAGTTAGCCTTGACCCTCCATTATCATGGGAATCTAAACCACCAAGCTTCATTCCCAAGTTGGCTATTGTTTCCATATCTACACTCCATTTGAAGTCCAATAAGGATTTGACATTTTTGGAGGCCTTTATCCATGCCTTCACTTCATATTTGTTGATCTGGCCTCCAGATCCAACCTCCAAGTGTAGCCGATACATGATCCCTACAACAACTTGTCTCAGTGCTTTGATGAGCCAAAAAATTTTGAGGTTAGAATTTGTTTGTTGTTATGCTCATCTACAACAAATTTGGTAAGCTCTTCCAACTCCATGTCATTCTAGTGCTTGACTAGATCTTTCACTCCTATAAGGTACACCATGGTTGCTTCTTATTACAAGATCAGAAGAACCAGTGCGAGGGGACATGATAATAAGAGAGTTGCCACCATTGCCTCTCTCTCTCTCTCTCTCTCTCTCTCTCTCTCTCTCTCTCTAAATCAAGGCATGATGCCGTGCCTTGATTTGTGAGATATATATATATGTATGTATGTTTTTTTAAAAACAAATAGTACATGGAGAAATGTTTTTTTTTTTAAACTTCACCTAAGAAGTGTGCTTTGATAGACACATGTCGTGTTGCCATTTATTATGAGCTTGGCTTTTTGGCATATTCGGACGACTAAGAACACGTGTTTTTTGCACGAATCTATGAAGCGTCAATCGTTTTTGTGAGCTATCTTTTGCTTGTATTGTATGTGAAGATGTTTGTATTTTGATAATTCTGAGATGAACCCTGATCTCCTAAAGGCCGTCACCAAACGTTAATCATTACACCAAGGTGAAAATCCCCCCTCCCCCGACCCTCGAGCAGCCCCCTGAGTTGTCCAACTACTAGGGCGTAAACCCATGGCGGCTTAAAATGCAAACAATGATGCCTACTCAAGTTGTAACCCATGGCCACACCACATTGTACACAATGCCCCTGTCAAGTGAGGCTGCCTATTTCACTTGTGTGTTTGTAAACAACCATTACAAACACACAAGTCCACAACCATTTATTGGGCAGCGGGACCTTGCTCTAGCCTGTTAGTTAAAATCCACGAGTGAAAAGCTGTGCTAAGGTCATTCAAATAGCATGAGATTCGATGATGGCGCATGCGCACCACAATTCCTCTCAGCATCCCAGAATGCCCCTTTTCAACGCACCATTTTGCTGACCCCCAGCCCTTACATGAAAACCGGCATCCCCCATAATACCGTCACGAGGTGACCCCCAAACCACCCCTTACATGATTGGACGTTTCCTCTCCTTAAAGTTGTAACTTTGGAAAATCCATTCCCTTAATCGTGCCGAGGAGTTGACATTCGCGATTGTGGTGTGCTCACTCCATCCGACGACACGCTTGCTGTTGCTCCTCAAACCCTCCTCCTCCTCTACTCCATTTTTTGACAATGAGACTCGGGTGGGTGTGCTCAAGCAAATGGGATTGTGGCCTAGACAGCTTTTGCTTTTTCTAGCTTCCTTGTACCTTGTGGTTGAGGACCTTCTTTTAAAAAGGAGCTCACTGCATGCATGCATTCAACCATTGCATTGATTTGTGCTATTGTCTTTGTGATACACACACACACACATTGCCCCCCTGAGTGTGCAACTACACACATTGATCCAACGATGTCCTTCCAAAGTGGAGAATCCATTATCTTCCTTTCATCCAATACCACAAACTTTGATCATCACACAATGGGAGAAAGTGAGACACTTGGAGCCTAATAGGAAGAGAAGAAACAACAAACATGTCACTACTTTTGAAAAGAGAAGGCAATCCAAGAAAGCACAAGAAGTAATTAAAATGCACATCTCATAAAAGTTTCAATGTGGCTTGGAACAATAAATCTCTCATGGGTTTGATGTAAGCGGTTTTGTATTAACTTGAATAAAGAATTGTACATGTGTAATTATGGTCTTTTTGTTGAAATGTACAAAAAATTTCATGTATAAGGGGATGGTTCAATTCTAGGAACATTCAAGTGAAGAGACATACCATTCAAAATATACATACTAAGGGGTCATTTTGGTTAGAATCTATACAACTTCGTATGTATGAAAGCCTAAAATTTCACATACTAGCATAACACATCAATGGTGCATAATCTAAAACAACCATAAAAATGCACATCTAAGAGCCTAAGACACATAAGAAACGAAAGCAGCCTAGGCTGTCAATCTCTCAGATCAGTGAAACAATGTTGGCGCACTTTTGATATCACGCTATATCGCAATGCCTAAAACATGTTCTTTTTATGTATCTGTGTCTTTCTCTCTCCTCATCTAGACTCTCTCTCCACTGCACTCTTCTCTCTCTCCTATAGTCTTCTCTCTCTTCTTTCTCTCTCCTCTCAGGTCCCTTCATGACAAGTGGTAGTATTAGAGCATAGGTCTTTGATCCATTTTTCTTTCCTTTTCGACATATCTAGTCTCATTTTTACTCAAGAAAATTATATTTCAAACAAACACTATAGGTAAAGACGTGGATTGTGACTAGTAATGACTTGTAGGACACCTACAGTTGGAAGAAGACAAGTGTCTGGAGATCTTTGAAGCTAGAAGGGATAGATATGGTAGTGGATGGACAAATTAACTGGCCATCACTCTTTCAAACGATTTTTTTAGAGGTATTGTGGTAAAATGGACCTCCATTGAAGTTTGAGAAGGGAAAAGGTAGCAATGACTTTTGAAGACCTACCTTTCTTTCTTCTTTCAAGCTCTCTTTTGGAGTTTACATGGTGGAACTTACATCTACACTCTACTTCTTGCAAAGGTCTTTGCCTTTTCACAATAATGGATAGTCCCAAGCATTCCCTTACTTGTTGAGCTTTAATTAGAGTACCATTTTTGAAGGGAGCTACTCACAAATCTAGGATAGTAGTCTAGTGCAATCTGTGCCGAAATTTAGTATGTCAATGGCTTCATAAGGTCACTTAATTCTTGGATTCATGACTTGTGCAAGCTTATCCTAAGCTACCAACAACATTTCAAGCCTATTTGGAAGGCTTCTTATTCTTCTTCCATGGCTCTTCTTATTCCCTTGAAAACCCTACTAGTAGATAGATCTGAACAACAACGTTACTTCTCTGAAATCTTTGAGATCTAGATACTTTACAACCACATGTACACTGAAAATGGCCAAACATCAAGAGTCCTGATGTTGCATTGTTGAAAGAGGAGCTTTCCATGAGGATCAAACCTAAGAACCTGGAAAGGTGCAAGCTGCTATAATGGCCACATTTGCAACTAGAGATTTGCACAACCTTGCTAGATGATCTAGATTGGAGTGGAATTTGTAGCTCATAATAGAGCTTAAACTTTCTCTTAAATGTTTCCAGATCATCAAGGTCAAATATCTCTATACTTTGAAGTCCTCGCCATGATACTTTTCTATTAGCAACATCGCAATCACTACTACCATGAGCATCTATTTGGAACACACTCATTGTGTTAGAAGGCAAGCATGTTGCACCAACACATCGGTTGATGAATCTTCCCAATTTTCCATGAAGTAGTTGATGTCTAGTAACTGATGTAGTAGAGCATTCAAGTCTTATTCAGCTATGGTGATGCTACTAGTGAGGACTCAAGTTCTTGTGCCATCAAAGCAAAAAGATTCGTTCTTTGAAGAAGCAGCCTATGTACTTTCCTCATGTTTGTGAGACCATTTAGTATCTTTTGAGTTCTTATGCTGAGCATATCTTCACTGTGTCGAATGTTGAGCATATCTTTATTGTGGTGAAGAAAGCTCTTCATCCTTAATTTTGAAGGGAGCAACAACATCGTTTCATGATCTGGATACATTCCATTTTAGCTTGTGTTATGTGTCACATCATTTTGAAGGGAGCAACAACATGGTTTCATGATCTGAATACATTCCATTTTAGCTTGTTTTATGTGTCACATCATCTTGAACCTATGGTTGCAACTATACTACAGATATCTCCTTTATAGATATCACATTTTGAGTAAGGCACTATTGGACTTTGGGGGAATACCAGTGCTTGCAAAATTTTGTTGTCCATTATTCTTGGAGTTAGTGTTTGATTTCCTGCATTGATGGAGAAGATGCAAGGCTCAAAAGTTAGAATCCATTGAAGATTAGTGCTAGCTAGTCCTCTATGATTTTGTTCATTACAACATTGGACAACCAAAAATCAACATGTTCAAACGAGAACATGAAGCCATTCATGGTCAAAGACAAGATTGAGGACATAGTTCTATGCAAGGCTAGTTCTTGTAGCAAGTCAAAGAGACATGGTGAAGGAAGCAGCAACAGTGATAGCGATAGATTGAATACTTGCTATGATTCTTTGGAGGTGCTATTAACCTCAAATCGGAATAGCGAAAAAATAAAGGAAAAAGTGCAAAAAGAACAGAAAGAGAGCAAAGGCGTAGAGGCAGCCTCGAAAACTAAACTGAGCCAAAAAGACCAATTTTAAAGGAAAGGCGCCTCAAAAACTCTAAAAACTTTTGTAAAAGAGCGCCAAGCTCATCTTGTGCCACTTGTAAAAGAATAGACGGGTATAGGCTTACGGCATGAAGCAAGAAGAGGGAATTAAGAAAAGGGACCTTGCCACAATGGCTGGTCATGTAACAAGGGATGGGCACCCATGGGGGTTTTAGGGTTTGTATATATAAAGTTCAAAAAGTGAATGAAAGCTCATTCTTCGATGTGTGTCTAAGAAGAGTCCTCTCTTCTTCTCTTCTTCTTGCTTGTGTGTGCTCTTGAGGGAGGGACTGTGAGAGTGTGAGGGAGTGAGTGAGTATGTGGAAGTGAGGGATCAAGAGGGTGAAGCTCTTCACCATCTCCTATTCTCTTTTCCTCTCTATTCTCTTTCCTTCTCAAGCTCGAGCCCTCACGTGCTGCATATTGAGCATCGAAGTAAGGGATTCATCCCCGAACCAGAGCTTGAGGTAGGTAGGAAGTTTGGGTTTTTGATCTTCGAAACAAGTAAGTATTTCTGGTTATTTTGCTGGTTTGATGATTGGAAAAGATGGAGAAATCATTTCAGTTTTTTGCCTTCAACCATTGTTACATTTAAAGTAGGATAGGATTAGGAAATCGAATAGGAAAAGCGTAGGATTTGCTGTTGTAAAATAGGGTAAAACAGGGCACAAGTCATGCAAAAATGGAAAAAAAAGAGTGCTTGGGATGATAATGTCGGAAAATGAGTGATTGGGGACACCGAAACCTTACCCTGGAAGGGATTTAAGAGCCAAGGGGACTGAGAAGAGCTCATTTCATGCCTTGACATTGTGAGAGAGTGAGAGAGAGCGAGAGTGTGTTTCCAGCATTGATTTAATCTTGCCATTGAGGAGCTCTCCATGTGATTCAAGTACCTCAGGACCTCTCTGCTATGTATTTGTTGTGATCTGGAAGGCATCGTGCTTGGTGGTTGTGCAGATCATTACATTCAACAAAATCATTCCCGACGCGACCGTCGTTACGCATGGCTCGGCCCGTCTGAGTGTCAGCGAGAATCGGCCCTCAAACCATCCAGCCCTCAGCCAACTATACTCAAACGCCTTTCACTCGGCCCGTCCGAGTGAAGCATTTAGACCAGCCTTAAAATTCGGCCCTCAGCCCTACCAATTCCTAGCACCACTCGGACAAGTCGACGCTCATCCCGGTCGAATTCACCATTCGGCCCTCGGCCCAATAGCCTTGACCTAGTAGCCTTGGCCCATTTGACTTGGACTACTTGACTCGAACCACTCAACTCGACCCTCGGCCCTCAACCCTCGACCCTCGGCCCATTCGGACTAGTTACCATTCGGCGCTCGGCCCATCCGAGTGAATTCACTCGGCCTACGATCCCATTTGGCCCTCGGCCTGTCCGAGTGACACACTCTGCCCCTGCAACTTGGATGAATAACCCAAAGATGAACAAGACATCCAAACGCGGGTCAACAAGCCTACTAGGCCTAAAACAAAACGAGAGGGTGCGTAAGCCGTTTAGACACTTGTTTTCCGCACTTACTGTGAATTTCCGCACCTGAAGTATACTTAAAGACAGTGGAAAGCCTGATTGAATAAAAGTGCACGGGAAAGAACACACACATATTGAGGAGAGGTAAATTGAGGATTGGATGCAATAAGTCAAGGAACTCACTTAAATAAACATCTTAAGGAACCCACCAATAGGAGAAGATCCCAAGATATAGATAGACAACCAAGGTACAGAGTAGGACCAAGCAAGCAGCAATAGAGAAGTGAATCTCGCCAGCTTGTGCAACTTGATCGACAGCTTGGTGGAGCATGAGAATGCGATCATGTCAAAGGAAAGCTCAAATTGCAGGCCGAATGAGGAACTCGACTTAAGAATTTTTCCAGAGGCGATTCAACAGTTGGTAAGCAGCTACGATGTGCACACTTGGTATGAGCACCATGATAGAACAACAGAAGCCATCATAACAGATTTGAACGAGGAATAGAAGCTAGCCCACAAAGCACTGCAAGGCATAGTGAAATACAACCAAGACCAACGTGCTAGGAGCTTAAGGTAGAACGCAGAATTGTGCGAGGTGCAGCGGGTGTTGAACCTGGCAAGTGGAAATCGGACTGATCACGAGAGAGCCCTGGAAGGAGGCTTGACATTGAGTGAGCTTCTCATGAAGTGATTGCTCGATAACACCGCAATAGAGCACAGTGTTGTAGCACTAGCGACATCATTACTAACAGGATTAGGAACAAATCAAGGCTCTAAGGGCTAGTCTAGAATCCCAATTGTTGCAAAGCAACTCGACAAGTACCAACCCCACAACGACCCATACAGCTTTGTAGAGCAATTCAAGCAAGTCTGCGAGGCCAACGACCTCACCAAGTTGACTCAACGCTCTCAAGCATTTGAGCTTTGCTTAGGCGATAAGGGTAGGACTTGGTACACAAGTCTAGATGCTAGAGAACGAGTGGATTTTAATGGCCTCAAAAACCTCGTCATCAAGAGATTCTCTGAGCCCGAATACTCTGACAATCTACTAGTGAGACTGATGAATGTCAAGCAGAAAGAGGAGGACATTCGCGACTATGTCACCCACGTGAGGAGCCTCTTCAAGAGAATCCCCGTGGGCGAATGACCTACCGAGAGAGCGGTGTCCACCATATTTATCAGTGGAATACAGAGTGAGGAGCTATATAAGGCCTTGGCAGGTAATTCGAGCTTGTAGCAAGACTTGATAGCTAGGGTGTTTAAAGAGTCCATTCAAGTGGATAACCAACTAAAAGAGCGGAGCTCCAGGAGCTCAAATTCAGAAGAAACCAACTAGCAAAGCTCAGAGAGAGCGTCAGCCTCTAGTGAATGATTAGGTCCAACAGCCCAGGACAAGGGGAAGGCCTCTGAGACAAACCAAGACTTGACTGAGGTGAAAATGGAGATAACCAAACTGTAGGATATGTTGACACGACCAACGCGCCTGCATGTACAATGCATGTATTGTGGCGGAAACCACTTGTCGACTGAGTGTCAAGACCCTAGGCCACGAACTTGCGCTAATTGCAGTAGATTTGGCCATGACATTGTGCATTGCAGATTACCAAGAAGACTCCCTTACTCACAACCCTATGGCCAGCCATACCTAGCAAGCAGACCCCAACAATTCTTCGAAAGGGGAACCCCATTGGCCCTTCCTATGCCTAATGACATTAAACTGGCTGTTCCTAGAATTGACATAAATCCTACATGTATACCAAGACCGCCTGGTACCTACGTGACTCATCCACCAACTAATGCGCCAGTCCACTATGTGGAGGAGCCAAATGAGGAAGAGACTTACGTATACCCATACGTCTTGCATGACGGCAAGGGCAACACAGTCCTTATGGACTATTGGCCAGTTTCGGTGATGGTGTTAGGAAGAGGCCAAGGTAGAGGCCTAGGAGGGCAGATGCATGATCCAATCATATGTTGGACTTGCGGTCATCCAGGGCATGTCTCATCACGTTGCACTGAACGAGAGCAACCAAATAGAGATAAGGTAGACCTAAGGTGCCCAGAGTGCGGAATCACTCATCTCTTCATTGACTGTCCCAAGTGAAAACCATCCTCAATTTTAGCCAATGTGCCATCTGTCCCATTAGGGCTGTTCGGCATCAAGAATCTCGATGGGGAGGCCACACCTATCCCATTACGTGTCATGACCCGAGCACAAATAAAGCAGACCGGCATATCATTGCTAGGTCCAAGAAACCTCGATGCAGCCTCGATCGGGAAGAAGAGTCGTAGATGGAGAAAGAAGAAACCCAAAGCCAAGATCATGCTGAAAACCAAGACTCCCACCACTCTACCTGCTGGAAAGAATGTCATTGAGGCAGTTGTCACAAAAAATGAGTTTTACAAATTTTCATTAAAAGTAGATTTTTTTTCTCAAAATATATTTTATCATATTACAAGTTGAAATACTCATTTTCTATATATATTTTTACATTAAAGGCCCTCTACATCACTTTATCCTCCAAGAAGGGACCATCCCTCTTGCAAAAGTGCCACATCACCACCTCAAAATTATTTTTTTTCCAAAACATGAATTTTTAAAAATATTCACAAAAGATAAAATTTTCTTCTCAAAAGGCACCACCCAATTGTATTGCAAGTTGAAATGCTACTTTTCTAAAACAATTGTAATGAAAGACACCTAACTAGAAACCTCAGCCCCTAAGACGGCCGAAAAGGGAAGTGCTAGGATAGGGGAGTACCCGCATCCTAAGCGCCAACTAGAGGCTATCGAGTGAGTGAAGGAATGGGTAAGAGAGGCCCAAGAGCACCTAAAAGATGCGGAGCCCATCCCAGAGGACGAGATCGAGGATATCTCCAACATAAGCACGCTAGTCTCACCCCCTCGACCGAAAGCAAGAGTTGCAACTGCGACGCAAGAGGTGCCACTTAGGCAAAGCCTCGACACTACAGGCCAGCAAATCAGTCACGGCCATTGGCCAGGACAATCCAAAATAGGAGAAAGACGAGCAGTCGACGACCTCCTTACCACACTGGTGACCACCCCTATGACGTTGAGCCTGGGAGACCTACTTAGGCACCATTCTATCCTATGGCAAGACCTGAAGCCGTGGGTTGAAGGATCATGAGAGCAAGCTGTCGTAAACTTGCACAACCATGACACAGAGACATAAATACCAAGCTTGACACTGCACTCTATGCCTAAGTCCTTGCACGTTAATGCTTTCTGGGAAGGCACTGAGATGCATGCGGTCCTACTTGTCTTATCCCTGGGCGACACAACTCGAAAGGGGATTGTAGACACAGGAGTGGGGGTTAGTGTACTGAGCCACACAGTGCTTCAAATGTGGGGAGACCCGCCTATGGAGACCACCAGGTTCAATGTCACACTAGCAAATGGTATGAAAGTGAAACCATTTGGGGTACTTAAAAATTGGCCGGTGAAGATAGCAAGTGTCCAGTTCTCAGTCGACTTTATAGTCATGAAGGGAGTGGACTACGATATCCTATTAAGCCAACCCTGGACGCGTGGAAAACCTCACCAGTCGACTTGAATGCTATCTCCACGATGCTTAAGGGTAACACTCAAGTCAAGAAGTCCTATGGGTTCTTGACCAAGTATATCCCATGCCCGAAAGATGAGTGAGACTGGATGCATGTCCTTGCTACGATCGACGTGCCATTCTTGAATCATGAGGCATACGAAAAAGCCATCCAGACAGTTGGCAGGACAATAGACACACCCTCCATACTAGTTTGCATGATGGTAGGGACCCCTTGTGGGCGACCTAAGCCTGTCACATTCCAAGTGCCAACTAACAAGAAGGAACTCTAAGAGATTCTAGAGTATTTGACTGGCACACTAGCTAGCAATCCAGCAACAAACTTCAAGCCACTTCAAGATCTGCTAGATGGACCTAGGTGGCAATGGACCAGCGTGCATGACTTAAACCTCATGTACAATTGGGCCCTAGTCTCTGACCAAAGACAAGAGTTGTGCCAAAACCTAGTGAATGATGAGCAATCGGACAAAGATGATCCCAAGGACGAGTATGAAGATTGTCATTCCTTCAATGACGAAAGTAAGGGTCAAATAGACACGGTGGAATATGATATTGAGGGACGAGGAATAGAACAAATACAAGCGGACTCCAAGCCATAGAAAAAGGATATATTTAGGATGGAACGAGGGGTCATGTGCATGGAATGTGACTATGCGTGGTTGGAACACACAGGAGCCATAGATTTCGAACAAGCAGGCCTAACCTAACTAGGTACGACACCAGTGCTTAAAACAAAGTCACCCTCTGAGCTACGACCTCCATAAGAGAGAAACCACCTCTTCTAGCAAAAATGGTGAGTTCGATTCTGAGTTGGAAGTGAGCTCAGATAGCAACCCAGAGATACCTCAACCATCCAAGACTAGACGCACCAAGGGGGACCTACCTGTCCACCTGAGGTGCAGACGGTTGAAGGAAGATAGGGCAAAACAGCCTAGGGACGCACAAACGGAGGAGCAAAGAAAACCGCAGGATCTCCCGAGGAGATTTATGAAGTTCAAGAAGGGTGACAGGGTAGTAATCCTGTTGGTGCAAATGCCAAGGGCAAACAAGTGAACCCATCGAGGGACCACAGCCAAGGTCAAGGAGGTGAACCTAGCACAGGAAGGGGAGGCACCCCAACCGGTCTTAATTGCTGCGATGACTTGACTAAGGAAGAGGAGACAAGTCTTGTTGCTCTCTTGCGAGAGTATATAGACATGTTCACTTGGTCCCTGGAGGAGCTTAAGGGGGTGGATTCGAGTGTAGTGACTCATAACATACCCATGACACCAAACTCAACACCGATCAAGCAGCGACCATACCCAATGAATCCAAAACATACTCATGCAGTCAAAGAGAAGATTGACAAGCTAATGAAAGCAAGATTCATTCACGAAATTGAGCACACGGACTGGATGTCACCCATAGTCATAGTGATGAAGAAGAACAGAAAGATTAGAGTGTGCATCAATTACAAGAAGGTGAAAGCTACCACTAAGAGAGACAACTACCCATTGCCATACACCGAGCGCATGCTCAAAAGAGTGGCGGGCAAAGAGGCCTACAGCTTCCTCGACGGCTTCTCTGGATACAATCAGGTGCAAGTGCATCTTGCCGACAAGCATAAGACTGCCTTTGCCACCAAATGGGGCGTCTTTGCTTACACGATCAAGCCTTGATATATCTAGTGAACAAACCCTGCACTACAGGATGCATAGCTCGATGGCTCCTTCTACTTTTAGAATTCAACTTTTCCATGGTGGTATGGAAGGGAAAGCAGTACTACATGGCTGACCACATGTCACACATTCCCACAGGAGAGGCTGCTGGACAAGGCATTGCCGATGAATTGCCAGATGCCCATCTATTCAACCTTTCCAGTGAAAGAGATTTATTCAAGGCTGATCTAACACCATATTGGGTGGATTACATCATTCATGTACTAGAGCACGGACTACCTGAGCGGCCAATAGAAAAGGCCCAACTTAGGCGACTTATCCTCAAAATCCAACCCTATCAGTTGACAGCAAGCCAACTATATAGGTTAGGGCAAGACAGGTTAGTGCGTAGATGCATATGCGAGCATGAGATGCACGATGTGCTCAAAAAGGCGCATAGCAAGATTGTTGGAGGACACTTTAGCGGAGACACGATAGCCCACAAGGTGCTATAGTCTCAACTGTGGTGGCCCACACTTTTCCAAAATGCAGCGCGATTCGTTAAGCATTGTGATGAGTGTCAACAGACAAAGGTACCGATTCACAAGGATTAAATGGAGTTAACCCCAATCATTGCATGACAACCCTTCGAAAAGTGGGGAATCAACTTTGTAGTAGGACCCATTAGTCCTACGGCACAGTATTCGCAGGCCAAATATATCATTATGGCCATGGACTACCTGACAAAATGGGCGAAAGTGAGAGCAACACAAAAAAATGACTCTAGAACAACTACCAAGTTTTTATGGGAACAAGTGATCTCACGGTTCGGCTGTCCCATCAAACTAGTCAGTGGCCAGGGCACGCACTTCATCAATGAAGTGATAGCGCATCTTCTATCCACTTTTCTGATCATCCATCGAGAATCCTCTCCATACTACCCTCAGACAAACCGACCAGAAAAATCCACAAATAAGATCCTTGTAAATGTCTTGACCAAAGTAGTCTCTACTTCGCACAACGACTGGGATAACAAGCTGATGGCAGCCTTGTGGGCTTATCGTGTAGCTTATAAAATGGCTATTGTCCAGACTCCCTTTAGGTTAACCTATGGGACTGAGGCAATTCTACCATTAGAGTTCTTTGTCCCTAGCCTGAGAATAGCACTTCAAGAACGGTGGGAAGGGAAGGAGGTATGGATGCAACGCTTGGTTGAGCTTGAATGCCTCTCGAAAGCATGCCTTCTAGCCACTCATGTGCTCATATGCAAGAAGGCACGATGCAAGAGTTGGTTTGATAAGCATGTCAAGGAGCGCAACTTTGAACAGGGCGACTCAATGCTCTTGTACTCAGTTAAAGGACACAAGAAAAAAATGAAGTTTAGAGGTCTTGGGCCTTTTAAGGTTTGTGCAATCAGTTGAACCAGCAACGTTGAGCTCAAGACTCTAGACGGCAAAGCCATCGGCTTCTTTAATGGCAGTCGCATTAAGAAGTACTACCCTCCCATGCATCTGCTGCATGAGCCACCAATGTTGGAACCCCCTGTCACGGTATGAGTCGCCACAATTACGAAAATTGGTGATGAGGATAAGGAATCCGTAGAACCCGCATACCTCCACATCACAGTCATTGCTAAGCAAATATGTGCTTTCAATGCCTTGATCAATGAGGGAGCAGACTTTAATGTCTTAACTCATGATCATTGGACCCAACTTGGTAAACCACCACTACAGCGCACTAATGCCCAATTAAACCCATATGGGGGCCACTCATACGCACTCCTCGGCAAGTGCAGGACCGTTGTTGCTATCGAGTCTGAGACTGTACCAATGATCTTTTACGTGTTGCCAAACACTAAAAACACGGGCACAGAGTCACTGCTAGGGCGAACCTTCAAGAAACAAACTTGCTGCAATGTTTATTATGAGTCGCAGCACATCCACCTCGCCATAGGCAGCAACTGTATTGATACAACCTTCGGCAAGGACTATGCGATCATGTTAAAGTCCGCAAGGCCACCGGTAGAAATACTCACAGCCAAGTCTACGAAGGGGGGTAGGGCTCAGCCACCGTGCACCAAGCCTCACGAGCCACCACTCACAGCGGCAAAAGCTAAGGCCCAACAACCCGAGTTTAATGGAGGCCTAAACAACTGTGATCGTCGCCTAGGAGTAGATGCCCACGTCTTCATAACTCAAGAAACTCTGAACCTAGGAGGTCGAGATGCAGTTATAGAAATCAAAGCATGATCAAGACAAGATGAGTTGCTAAAGCCCTCTTGCACGTGCAAGGATACTATGAGGGGAATGCCTGGCTATGGATCCATAAGGCCAGATCAGCCCATGGCATCACTCAAACTCCACCCTTTTTTTTAATCACCCCGAGCCCCGTGGAACCTCAAAACCAGAAGCCACAATGTTTCTCGAGTTCACCTCCTACCAGCTCACCTGCGCATGAGCTCCGAAGAGCAAGCCTATCGGCCCAAACCCCAAACAATGTTACGCCCTTAAACCCCTGCTAATGACGATAAGACTTGTCAAACCCAATCCGAGTGTAGCATCCCATCCATAGCATCTACTACTCCGATGCTTATCCACGGGACTCAACCACCGCTTCATGGGCAACTACCATTATCTACCACCGCACTTACTAGCCCCATCAAACCCCAGCCACCTACGGGCCTTAAACCATCTTATGAGCAGAAATCATTCTTAACTCTAGCCGCAGACCTAGCCGAAGATAGAGGGGATGACTTTATTGCTTGTCTTAGATGCTTGGATGCCACGTTCATGTCACTGGCTCTGAGTTATGACTGCTTGGACTTAGGCCTGCTGTAAGAGCCCTTAATGATGAAAGTTCGCACGATGCCTTGTTCCTGGGAAACATTCGAATTTGCCTTTGTCAAAACACCCCACTTAGTTGCCAAGTTGCTACGTGCTAAGATATCAAGAGACCAAGCCTTCAAACAACACCTCATTATGTCTTACGATAAGCGTGTGACTTCATCCATCACTGACAAAGAAGTTGAGGAGTTGAAAGCGTTAGCTGATACCGACTCCCCATTTTTACGAAATTGGTACACTCTGCGATTGTAGTGGGAACTCGAAGGATGCCAAATCATGACCAATGCTAAGCAGCGCCGTGCAATCAAGATATTGGAGTACAACCCAACCTATGTCACACCAACCTCATATAGAGTGTTAACCACTCTTTGTGGCTGACCCATGGAAGAGCATGTCAAGGGACACCCATATCTTGATCGCCTCTTGACTGAGGAAGAACTCCACATCACTAGCTGTGTAAATTCTGGTGATTTCCTAACCGATGTCCTCACTTACATCACACACGTAAGTACCCGACCCTTCGCTCTCTAGACCCCAAGGCTCAGTTGGAATATAACCCAGAATTCTGTACTTGGCTCATGTGCAAGTAAACCTTATACCTGAACACTGAATGCCCTGGATCTCCTAACCTTCGATCCTAGGAAGGATTCTTCTCAATTTGGAAGGGGAGAGGGTAGAGTGTAGTGTGAAGGTAAATAGGGTGAATGTGAATTAAATTAAAACCAATCAAGCTCAAGTAAATGCAATAAACACCTAAGAAACAGGTGATGTAGGAGGGATGTCACAAACCGTCTGAAGAAAAGAATTTGTATTGAAATTTAATGCTATCATTCAACAAACATAAAGTCTTTCTTTTTAGCAAATTCTTGTATGCATAATAATTATAGTACTAATGGGAAGTATGGTTCATGACAGGAACGAGAGATATCACAATAAGACCGGGCCCACCGACTCCCCTTTATAGAAGAAGAGAGAGCACGGTATGGCATCAGCCTGGAAAATCGAGCTTATAGTCAGCTAAAATTCCACAACATTCACAAGCTTGAGAAGATAGTGGCCAAGGAGTAGGCCACAAGGAGGATAGTGGAACAATGCCACCTCCACAAGTACCTAGAGAAGTTTGCACATGAATCTAACCACACAAAGTGTGTGGAGTTCTTGAGAACGTACAACCCCAACGGAGAGTGCGGAATGGTGACGATGGGAAGGGGGGACAATGCCCGGCAAGTGCAGGTACCGCTAACCCAAGCCTTCGTGGAGAAAGCAATCGGACTGGAACCTAGGGTGGAGAAAAAACGTAAAAGGGATGTGTATGCCCTGCTAAAGATGAATAGGGAAGAAGTCTTGACAAATGATGGCATCAGCTTACAAGACATCCCCGATGCTGAGATTCGCCTACAGGCAAAGTTGGTGCATGCCCTTTTCTCCAGCCAACGCTATAATTCCCTTATGCACCGGATCAGTGTACCTGTGCTGGAGAATGTGGCAGCCCACACCCTAGACAAGGTGGATTGGAATGGCTATGTGTGCAAAACAATAGACCATGTGGCCAAAGCACTAGCCTTGGGCAACAAATAGGTAAGTGGAGAATCCCCCTCATCTAAGAATACAAAGAGGAAGAAACCCTCCTCGAAAGCCTCCTTCATCGGGTATGGAAGCATACTGATGGTCATCATCCGCAAGGCTATGAAAGAGGCCCAACAGGGAAGCAAAGGAGTAGATGAGACCCCAGACAGGTTGCTGAACCATCAAAAAAAGGATCAATCAAGCGACCAAACAGAAATCGAGATAGAGAAGGAGGAGAAGGAGGCTCAATCCGAACAAAGAAAACAAAGGAGTTCACTGGGAAGGCAACTCAGAAGAAGAAATAGAAGGCGGGTAGAAAAAAGGAAGAAGAAGATGTAGAAAGAGCAAAAAAGGGATCACTGAGAGAGGCGACGGAGTGGAAAAAGAAGGAGAAGGAAGAAGCTGAAAGGTTGGCCGAGGAGGCAAGGAAAATAGAAGAAGGGAGAGAAAGAAGAGCTAGGGAAGAGGAGGCAGAGTTGAGAAGACAAAAGGAAGAAGACATGGTCGAAGCAATTCATTGGTCGATAGAACAACAAAGCCGACTCGATGGCCTAGGGACCTTAAGTCCGCCTAGGGAAGATAGACGGAGCTTAAGCGCACAAGTATCTGAAGTCATGCTATCCACGGTCATCGAGGGCCAGGGTAAGGCCCCCCTCCATCCCATCCCAACCCCCTTGGTACCCGACAACGAAGCCACCACTACCATCCCTAGCATCCCGGCCAGCACCGACATGGATAGCTTTGTGGCATGGATGCAATACTTTATCAATAAGGAACTAGCACAAGGAAAGGAGCGGGGAGGCCACAACCACTCAGCACAAAAGGCCAACTACGGATGCCAAATCCAGACAAGAGCCAAAATGCCAAAAAATGGAAGCCTCGACCACCCCAATCCCCACCACCATGACACCTCATGTAAATCATGACAAATATGTTGATGAAACACTCTCCAGTTAGAAAGGGCAAGGGAGAAAAGGAGGATTGCGATGGCTGAGTTGGAGGCAAAAAGGGAAGCGTAGCGGCCTTCCAGCTCAAAAAAACAAAGCAAATGACTGCGCAACAAAAGGAAATTCTCGACCTGAAGAGGGAACTGAAGACCAAAGAAGAAAAGGAGCAAATCTGGCAGAGCGATAGCTCATAGATGAAAATCAAGAGCTCGAGAAGATGCAAAAAGAATATGACTTGCTGATCATGCAATACGAGGATCTAGGAGCAAAGATAGGGCGGATCGAGCAGGGCATGAAGGAGTTTACCACAGGGGAGGAAGGGAGGAAACAAGAAGAGGAGCACCACCACCGAGAAATGGAAACAATGACTGAAAGGCTGAGCCTCGAAAGAGAAGAGCAGGAGCAAATGGGCAGAGAGTTGGAAGATTAGCAGCGGAGGCTCACAGCCTTGGTGCAAAGACAAGGAGAAGGCATGGAAGAGAAGAAAAGGTCTGAAGTGTGGGCAGTCCAGAATGATCTAAGAGTGAAGACCTTGGCGCATTGCCTAGCTCTCATGGAGAAAGAGAAAATCCTAGTAGAAGGCAGAGCAAAGGCAGCCCAAGTGGCCTTCCACACTCAGCAACAAATCTTCCTGAACACCTTGATGGATGCCACGCATGATAAAGAAGGGGAATTCGTGGAGGCAATGAAAAATAAACTAAGCATAGCGCACAGAGCCCTATGAGTAGGGCTACACATGCCCTCCCAACTCATTGCAGTGGGGCTAAGCCCAGAGGAACACCGTAGATATCTGCTATTGGCCTGCCTAAACCCCCAAGAAATTGATGCCTTAGGGTTCATAGAAGGGATGCAGCAGCAAGAGCGCCCAGGGAGTGAGACAGAACTGTACATCGACCTAGGTGGATTCAAAGAAGAAGTGGTTCCACAACCCCCTTCACCTCATCCTGAAGGGCAAGGGTAGCCAACAAACGTATTTGCAGATAGGAAAACCACCTTGAGGGAGAAGAGGAGGAAACTGGTGGAAGAAGCCAGACAAAGATTAAGAGCTAACCCTATGGCCCATCCCTCTGTACCCCTCTTTCCATGCCCAAAGGACATGCCCCCCCAGTTTTCACACGAAGCTCATACTTTGGGAGAGATAGGAAAAAGAGAAGCAAACCTTCACCTCCAGCTTCCTCACCCCCAATGCCCTGCACAGAGTTCTTCCCACCAAAAAAGTGGACGAGGTGATCAACGTCAGAAGCCACTTAAGCCAACTGTGGCTACATGAAAGAGAGAAGAATCCCACCCTCTGGGGTAGCAAGGATGTGGAATACTGGCAGAATAAAGTTTTTGAAGTGCCTCGGTCTGTGCCTGGATACGAGTGCCAACCACTGTGGCGAAGGTGCATCTACGACGACAACATCTTCGCATGGATGGCCTTCTGTAACACTCTCCCTTCAGAGAGGAACGACCCTGCCTACATGGCATACCCTTGACGAATAGGAGTAGACATCGATGCAAACGCCCACAGCTGTTATGACTTTCGTGTAATATACAACCCATGTACCACCACTTTAGCCCAGGCCCTCAACTTCACCTCCGACAGCTTAGATGCCACCATGACATGCTTTATCGCCGATGTACCACCACTTTAGCCCAGGCCCTCAACTTCACCTCCGACAGCTTAAATGCCACCATGACACGCTTTATCGCCGATTTCTCCTCCTGCCCGGATCCCTCCTTCATCACCACTTGTAACTATCTTAGGCTCCTAAAAATCCTACTTAGGCAAGACCCCACCCCGGTCGAACGCGGCCTTACCCCGCTCTTTTTTATCCTAACGCAATCGACAACTGTGCGATGACCCGCCTCATGATGCGGGCCAGCCTCCTCCCTTCTTTTTGCATCGCTATTCTTGAAGACATGAGCAACAACCGGTTCACTCGCTGCAGCCATCCTTTTCTCTCCACCACTCCCCTCCAGGTTCATTTGAACCTTAAGGATTTCCTGCAGAGTCGAAGATTTTTGAGCCACTCCATTAAATCTCCTTCACCACCCCCTGAGGACAAGGACCAACAAGTTCCTACTGCTAAACCCAATCAAAAAAAAAAAACACATTCGCACACTGGTCCCGGCACATCGCTCACAATCCCTCCACCTAGGGGTCCTTAAGTTAGGCACATCCAGTGACCGCGGCCGGGCCCGCTCCTAACCCCCTAGCACTTTTTTGCCCCCACTTCATGCCTAGGGCACACCAAGGGCAGGACACACCTAGGGAGGTAACACTCGCCTATGGTTTGACTTGTTACCCTACGGTACACTCACCACACCTCCCTATCGCACGAATGGGGTCCTCAAGTGTGGGACATCACCCAGGCCTACCTATGGTTAGACCCAGCTCCCCGTTCCACCAGCATGCACACAAGGACCCCACAATAACGAAGACACTCCCCTTAGGTAAGAGCACCGCACTTTCTCCTCACAGACATTGCAAGATGTGCCAAACCATCAACTTCGAAGGCCCCATCACCCACTTGATAGTATTGCCCACGCTCCCACAACAGCCCAATCCACCTATGACCCTACCATCACCTGACCAACAACTTGCCAACCGCCTGCCATTCCCCAACAAACAACTCGATGTGCCATGGGGCTGGCACCCATTTCAGAGGGGGGTAATGTTAACCTCAAATCGGAATAGCAGAAAAATAAAGGAAAAAGTGCAAAAATAATAGAAAGAGAGCAAAGGTGTAGAGGCGGCCTCGAAAACTAAACTGAGGCAAAAAGAGCAATTTTAAAGGAAGTGCCTCAAAAACTCTAAAAGCTCTTGTAAAAGAGCGCCAAGCTTCCTCCTGTGCCACTTATAAAAGAATAGACGGGTATAGGCTTAGGGCATGAAGTAAGAAGAGGGAATTAGGAAAAGGGACCCTGCCACAATGGCTGGTCATGTAACAAGGGATGGGCACCCATGGGGGTTTTAGGGTTTGTATATAATTCCATATAGACATACACATACATGTCCACATGTGTCAACATGTGGGCATATAGGCATGCACATATATGCTAAGATACACCTTCTCTCTTGTGGATACACATGAAAAATCACACAACAATTCCATCTCATATCCACATCCATCCTCTCTCTCTCTCTCTCCAACTACCTCTCTTATCTACATCCATCCTACAATTGCTCGCTCCCATCTTTGTCTCCATCTCCTCCTCTACCTAGTGGCATGTTGTCTTGTCTACTTTTTCTCATGACTAGGATCTACCTCTCCCCCCATTCTAAAAGAGGATGTATCAAGAAACTTACCACATACACATCTTGGGACAAGGTCCACTACAAGGTTGCCTATTATCCTACAAACAAAGAACTACATTACAAACCCAAAGTAGTCTTTTTTTAAGTAGCTTGGGCATCATAAGTAGCTTCATTTTGGTAGTAAAACCTAGGATACGTGCACTCTGGGCATGTTTCTTCTTATACTATGAATTCGAAGCATACAAGTTCTCAAGGCACTTTGATACACCTTAATTCCAAAAACATACAAGAGTGACCTATTCAAAATCAAGTTCCTTTCCAAAATCAAGGTACTCATGTGTAAACAATGCCACAAAGTATCACAATAACCAAGATATCAATGTATCAAGACTAGCATTATGCAATGCAAAGGCTTGACTCCCAGATACAATTATAATGTAAGTGTGGATGCTTTCTTGGATGGGGTTCTCTTGAAACCAAGAGAAGAGCAATTGACATACCGTCTTCAATCAAGAGGTCCAATTTCAAAATGTGTGATGAGCAAAAGTTGTGGAAGTGAAGTGAAAATTTTCTAATGGTATGCAAGGATGGCACAATGTGTGTATGGAAATGGATGTGTGTGGGTTGTAGGAGTGCTAGTGGAGGAATAGGGTAGTATGGGAGTGGGACATAGTGTGAAAGTGCTAGTATGGGAGTACTAGGGTATAGTGTGCCAATGGGATAGTAGTGGAAGAGTGCTAATGGACATGATCTTGTGACAAGAACAAGTGATGTGAGTTTGTAACAAAGGTTGTGACAAGTGGGTATGACAAGAGCTTGTGATGAGTGCTTATGACAAGAGCTTGTGATTAACGAAAGGGTATGATGAGAGCTTGTGAGAAGAGGGTATGATGAGGGCTTGTGGAAAGAACTAGTAAAGAGAGTTTGTGATGAGAGATTGTGACAAGTGGATATCACGAGAGCTTGTGATGAGAGGGTATGACGAGAGTTTGTGACAAGAACTAGTAATGAGAGTTTGTGTGACAAGAGCTTATGATGAGAGGTTGAGACAAGAAATTGAGATGAGAGCTAGTGGATGAGAGCTTGTGATGAGAAATGAAAGCTAGGGGATGAGAGATGAGAGATGAGAGCTTGCTATGAGAAATGAGAGATGAGGGCTTGTGGACAAGAGGTTGAAAAAGAGCTAGTATATGAGAGATTAAGACAAGAGGTTGAGAGATGAGAGGAAATTGTGTTTTTTTGTTTGGAGTTTTGCAATATTTTTTTATTTTTTCTCAATTTCCTTGCTTCAATGCACACACAATCAATCACCCATAACAAGCAAGATGCATCTACAGTATTGACACATGCATTATTCAAGTTAAAAGAGTTGAGGTTTGATTTTTGAGTTTCTCTTTTTGCATTTTTGCATTTTGTGTTTTGTGTTTTTGTGTTGTTTTCATTTCAATGCACACACAGCCACACAATGCATGATGTATTTTCAATCCACAATAATATCACACGATTTGATTAAGCAAGAAGAAGGGCATTGACTTCGAAGAGAGCTTTGCTCCCACTTGCCATATGACAACAATCCATAGCATTTGTGCTTTAGTAGCTCATAATAGTTGGAATGTATATCAACCAAATATTCAAGTTGCATTTTTGAATGGTGATTTACATGAGGAAGTGTATATTCTCTAGTCTTGTGGTTTTGTGAAGAAGAGGAAAAAACAAAGTGTGCAAATTAAAAAGGCATTATATAGTCCAAAGTAAGCACCTCCAACTTAGTATGAGAAGATACATGCATACTTCATTGTACATGGTTTTCAAAATAGTCCAAGTAAGAGCACCTTGTATAATGAACATGAGGATGATGTGCCTCTAATAATTGTGGTTTATATTGATGACATTCTTCTCTCATTAGTTGTAATGAGACACATATTGTTGGTTTTAAGGTTGAATTAAATTTAGCTTTTAACATGTTAGATTTGGGTCTATTACATCATTATTTGGTCATTCGGTTTAAGCAATATGATGGAAAGCTTTGGGATTACACACTTTTGTGGATTAATAATAGTCCATTGGGCTCAACACTTCCCTAGACATGAGTACCAACTCTTGTTCGCTACATCACCCCAAAGGAAATTTGTTACCATATTTTGATAATGATGTGTGTTAACACACTTAGGACTATCAAATCACTTTTTTCCCTCTATAGGAGGTTTTTTTTCCTAGCCTTGTATATATGCATGCTCACTTTAGGACATACGTAGTCTTGTAAATCTTCTCTATTAATACTACTCAACACACTTTGTGTTGTGCTCTTTGAAGCTTTTTCTTCTCCAAGCACTCTGTGTGCATTCTTAAAATCCTCGATTTGATTACACTTTATTATAATCTACTTATTTAGAAACACAAATTTATTTCAACTTTTTATTAAATGCTTAAATCTCCTCAAATTAGAACTAGAAAATAAAACTATTTATACTTATTACTTTTCTAACTAATTTAAATAATCCTAGTTACTCTTATAGTAAAATAAAGAGAAAATTATGTTGAAAATAGATCTAAAAACTAATTAATTCAATAGCTCTTTAACTTTTCAATACAAAAAGTAGCATTTTCCTTGTAGTCCCTTGGTTCAATGACCAATCTAACATGTTCAACCTATGCAACCCCAAGTTTTGTAGGAACATTCTTTTGAACCAAAGAATATTTCTTTTGTACAAGATATTCTTTCTTCATAAACAATAGTTCCTTAGTATGAAAGAACAAATGAATCTTTTCTAGAAATGATTTTATAATCCAGTATAGTATATGCTCTTCTAACCTCATATTTGTATTAAAAGGAGTCAATTATACATGCTTCGTACAAGAATTGAGGTCTCTAAAAATATGGGGTATATACAAAGCATATACAATATTAGATTTAATTCTATTGCATCATTAAATGGTCACTCACTTCAAACAATGTGATGCAAAAGTTTAGGCTTACACTTTTTTTTGGATTGATGATAGTCCACTAGGCTTGGCACTTCCCTATACATGAGTACTAGCTCTTATTCATTGCATCACTCCCAAAGGGAGTTTATTACCATAGTTTAGTAGTGATGTGTGTTAACACACTTAGGACTACCAGGGCACTTTTTCCCCTCTCTAGGACATACTTAGTCTTGTAAATCTTCTCTATTGATACTACTTAATATACTTTGTGTTGTGCTCTTTTAAGATTTTTCTTCTCCAAGCTATGCGTGTGCATTCTTGGAATCCTAAATCTAATTACACCTTTTTATCATCTCCTTATTTAGAAACATAAATCCATTCAAAATTCTCATTAAATGCTTAAATCTCCTTAGATTTAGAACAATATTTAAAATAAAACTATTTTAAAATGTTATTTTTCTAACTTGTCTAAATAGTCTTAATTATGCTTTAATGGTAAATTAAAAGTACACACTAATTAATTCAATAGAACTTTAACTTTTATTTTGAAAAAGTAACATTTTTCTTGTCATCCCTCAACTCAAAGATGCATGACACATGTTAAGCCACTATACAACCCCAAGTTTTGTAGGAGTATTCTTTTGTACCAAAGAATATCTCTTGTACAAAATATTATTTCAAAAATACTAGTTATTTAGTATGAAAGAACAAAAGAATCCTTTCTACAAATGATTTTTTAATCCAATATAGTATCCCACATATTTGATGATATGTCCATGTACATACCCTATACTTTTAGAGACCATTGTATAATAGCATGTACAATGACAATGATGATAATGGCATTGCATATGCAGTCATTGGTGGTTAAGTAGCACCTAATGCCATATGAATGCTAGTTACATGAAGAAATAGGCAATAGAGATGAGGATTGGTAGAGGCCTCCCTCTTTGAGGGTTTTGATTATACTTCTATGTGTGTATGGTGTTGTGAAATGGTTATTGGGCATATACAAATGCAATAGAGATGAGGATTGGTAGAGGCCTCCCTCTTTGAGGGTTTTGATTATACTTCTATGTGTGTATGGTGTTGTGAAATGGTTATTGGGCACATACAAATGCATGTTTGTGTAATGCGCCCGCCTATCGACTCTATGCACGTTTTTTAGCAGTCCATCGAGAGACAAGTCTAAGCAATGCTTCCCGGCACTCCCATGGAAAGTCACGAGGTTTTCCACCTAGGGTTTCTCGAGTCCGCCTCGCAATGGAACTTTCGCACACAAACCCACTAGGATCGGACTTGAAACTTAGGTCCCTAATGGTCAAGGTCTCCTACTTTACGCTGAGATACCCAAGCCGAAGCAGACCCATGCCACACTTGGTTCAAAGAGAATGGGAAACGAGAGGGATGCATCACTCAATCTCTCTACCCGTAGGGCACAGTCCCATTGCGGTCCCCTAAAATGGCATGAATCAAGGTTCTAACCTAACAATTTCTAACGGTTGGTAAACCTTGTGAGAAGCCTCCCAGTTCTTCGGGACCACCGTGCTGTAGGATGGACCCATTGGGGGTTCCGCCCACCCTCTTCCCTTGATAGCTTTAGTTTTCTAATTAGGTCCTATCACATTTATGTGTGACATTTAAAATCAGCTTCCTTAATTAAACCTTTTAGGAAACAGGATTCGTTCGCGTAACTTATGGCACAAACATGAATACAGAGCAAGCAATCCTTTTGACAAACAAGTTCAAAAAAATTCCTTGACTTATCTTCTTGTTAATCTTTGTCCCTTGCCCATACAGGAGAAATTATGTATTCCTTCTGCCCTGCAGAAGTACCCGGTCCAAATCACATGGTACCATAATTTCCATTCATTATCTAGAATATGATCTTCCAACGCCGCAGACGTTGGGCTCATGGCAATCTTCAACTCCGTTCTGAACTAACAAGGAGTGTCCAAAGCTCCACTTGACCCTAAGCGACCTAGGAGTGAAACACAATTTTCGTGGTTGGCCTTTTCACCACTTGACCTTCGGCCTGTGAATCGAGTAGTGCCCTTTTTTAGTTAATCTGTGGTGCGACCTTGGAGATGATCCACTCACGCAAAATATCCTTTCCTTAATTAATCCAATTAGAAATCAAGCACAACCAAGGCACTCATCCCTGATATCACTTTCCAAGAAAACATTCATTTATCCCCCTGGAAACTTGTCATCACATACCCCGGCCATGAATTTACCATCAACCACAAACACTTGGAATAACCATCCAAACACAATGCAACAAATAGTTGAATGTAATAGCATTTAGGGTGTTGTTCGATCAACCAAAAAAAGCAATGGTATTCTTTTCCAAACCTTGCAAGAATAGTCGCTGTTATGCGAGTGGTGATCGAGAGCAAGCCTCACTCACAACCCGATAATGAGATGTTAAGGAGTGCCAGTTGGGGTAATTGACTTTGTTGGATGCATAACACAACACAAAATTTAAATATTCGACAAACACCACACGAACCACACACAGAACCACACGCCAAACAAACAATGCCTCTCGTAGCTTAAAACAACTTAAAACCCAAAAGTGAGTAGAGCATCACTCCAACACTAATTTCAAAAACACCAACAATTCAAAAACAAAACCAAGTGAATGGTATTCTCATATCTTGAGACCTTGAGCCGACACTCAGCACTTCAACTTCCAAGTTCTCCAACTTCACAAGTTAGCATAACAAGAGTTCACACTCTCGCATGCGACCCTCCTCCCACCTCTCTCACAAGGTACAATTGGAATTGAGAGGGAAGGCCATTAACTCTTCTCTTCCTCATCCTTATATAGTATTCACAAGTTCTCTCATATACATTAGGCTTTTTTCTTTTAGCTTTTGGCTTTTGCTTTTCTACTGCTTTTCACTATTTTTGTTTTTTCTGCCCTATGCCTGTTTGCAACTTGTTTCGATCATAACTTCATCTTGACATCGCGATAACCTTTCCATTGCATATTTGTTCTCCCCCTTGGGATCTAAGAGCAATGTTATGCAAAATTTACTTAACACTCCCTTTCTTTAGCTAGGGTATAAGTTAAGGTTTCTAACACTGTACAAGACATAAGTCTTATATATCACCTAAACTTTGAGGCTTGGAGTTGTTGTTTGTATCGAGCCCAATCCCTGAATTTGGAATGATAAACGTAGTGGTTATCAGACGGATACCAAGGCATATTAGTCTTTAATCCTTATGATCATTGTTTGTACTAGCTAAGCACAACATCAGGATTCCCAATCTATCAAACATGAGCTATTAATAAGAGCCTAGGCAAAGGTCTAGAGCTTCGAAAATTATTATCTTCTACTAAGTTACTTGCCATACAAATCCATTAGACATGCAAATTACAACATATACCTTCGAAGTGATGAAAACGTACCTACTATTGCGAGGACGGGAAGTTGACAATGCTTGAAGCCTTATATGTTGTTTATGAATTCATCGCATAGCATCTAAATACAATTAACTTCTCTTGATACATGCATTTGGGGAATTCAATCCTTTGAATACTTGCAATGTAGTTGATCCTTTTCAATGTCTTATTCTCGTGTGGCTAATATGGGTCTAATGCTCCTCATGCGGGAATCAAAGCAAGCATCCATTAATTTGGAAATACATTACTTACGATCGGTATCATAATTGGATTGGCAATGATGTCATTGCTAGATGCTTTTTATTGTGGGATTGCCATCAACCTGTGACATTTTCCGCTTGGGGGCCATTCTCAATCTTCTTCTCCCTTAGATACGAATCACATAAGACTTCCGCGTCTTGTACCCAATTAGGGGGAGGCCGATTGGGGAGAGAAATTACACTACTGATAATCCAAGCGGAACAAGGGGGAGAAGAACAGCACGTGTGATCACCCTCTAAGGAAAGAGAAGGAGAACCTTCTTGGAAGGTTCTCTCTCTTGCTCTCTGTCACTCCCTCTCTTCCTCTCTCTCACCATCTCTCTCACCCCCTCTCTTCCTCTTTCTTCTCTCTCTTTCTCACTCACTCTCTCCCTCTCTCTTTCCCTCTTCTTCCTCTCTCTCTCTTTCTCTCTCTTTCTCTCTTTCTCACAAGCCGGCAGTAAGGGGGGGTTTATAATGGGGAGGGATGTTTATTACTAGGGGGAACTGTGTGATATGGAGGCCCTTCCCTCCACCTAGGTGGCCCGGTTTTCCATGCCACTGTGCACTTGACGTTGGGGGGGAAGAAAGAGATAGTGGGGAGTATTTGGCCACGTGGCCTCGACATCATCATCCTCATCTCCCACTTTTGCTCCATCATCACCCACGTCACCTCTCCCTCATAGCCGTCATCTCATCATCCTCCACTTCCTCTTCTCCCCCCCTCCCCACCACTTATCGGCGACAATAAGGAGGGTAAAGATTTAAAAAATTTGAACTAATATTAATTATTAATGGGGGTGGTTTCCATGCGGGAGCGGGGGCGTTACATCCTCTCCCCCTTCGAGAACTCGAGATGTCCTCATCCCGGAAGAAACTGGGGAAGACAAGCATTAATGGGGCTTAAGGCCTATGGGTTAGGACCCACCATGCGTCCGCTGCACTACTCTTAATGATTCAAGTAGTGCAACTCATATTATTGCAATTAACCGTAGGTACAAGAGTAGGATTTATTCCCAATGTAAGTTATATTATATATTGATAAAATTTCTAGGATTTCTAATCATCCTGAAGAGGTATAATAGGTTCTATGTCTTTGTCTTCATCTAATTCCTCTATATATCCATAGGCTGCATTTATGTAGCTTCGTCTCCTTGGAGGCTCCATATCTTCCAAGGCAGTCAACTTGGACGTACAGTGGAAACATCGATAGTTGGGACATCTCCTACGGATGTGCCCTATCTCTCTACACATATGGCATCTCTTGTCTTGATCTCGGGAATCATCTTTGTCACAATTGCCCATTTTAAGTTCTTGGATGATTAGTTTTGCTTGAAGTAATGCATCTTACAAGTCTGTTGGACACATTGCTTCAAGACAGTGGTTCAGAGGAGTGTTCAAGCCATGGCAAAAGTTGGATACTTGTTGTTGCAAAATATCCATAGGTGGCGTGTATTTTAGTAGGGTTACAAGCTTTGAGTAGTAAGCTTCTAATGTTAATTTAATTCCAACTGCTTGAGCTTGAAGAATTCATTCATCCTCAAAGTATGGTAGGTTGGTGGAAGGTACCCTTCGCGTATAGCACCTTTCAGCTGAACCCAAGTGACAGTGGCTTCCAAAATACCTTGCACCACTGCTTCCACCATATTCGAGCCTGGTCAACTATCTTAAGTTTGCCTATCATTGCTTGATTGGAGAAAGCAGTTCCTGAAGTAGAGAAATAATCATCCATCAACTCAATCCATATCTCCACCTCTGTTGCGACATCTATCCCTTCTCCATCAAACTCAGGTGCCTTAATTTGCTTGAGAAGGAATTTATTCTCTTGCATGTTAGCACTTGTGGATGCAGAAGGTGCCTGACAATCAAGCCATACCATTTAGTTTATTCTATTTAAGATATGTCTACAAACCATACATAAATCAATCCCATATCGTTATGAAGTTTCGCTCTGATACCAATTGTAACGTGCTTTTCTAGGCACATTTTTTAGCGGTCCTTCGAGAGACGAGTCTAAGCAATGCCGCCTGGCACTCCCATGTCACAAGGTTTGCTGCCTAAGGTTTCTTGAGTCCACCTCGCAATAAATCGTTTGTAGCCAAACCCACTAGGATTGACCTAAAACTTAGGTCCCTAGTGGTCAAGGTCTCCTGACACGGGTCTTAGACATCCTACTTTATGCAGAGATACCTAAGCCAAAGTAGACCCATGCTGCACTTGGTTCAAAGAGAATGGAAAATGAGAGGGATGCACCACTCAACCTCTCTACCATAGAGCACAGTCCCATTCCGGTCCCCTAAAATAGCATCAATCAGGGTTCTAATCTAACAATTTCTAAGGGTCAGTAAACCTTGTGAGAAGCCTCCCAGTTCTCCAGGACAACCCTGCCACACAGACCCATCGAGGGTTCTACCCATTCTCTTCCCTTGATAGCTTTAGTTTTCTAATTATGTCCTCTCACATTTATGTGTGACATTTAAAATCAGCTTCCGTAATTAAGCCTTTTAGGAAATAGAATTCGTTCGCATAACTTACGGCACAAACATGAATACAGAGCAAGCAGTCCTTTTAACAAACAAGTTTAAACAAATTCCTTAACTTATCTTCTCATTAATCTTTGTCCCCTACCCATATAAGAGAAATTATATATCCCTTTGTCCCTGCAGAAGTACCCGGTTCAAATCACATGGCACCATAATTTCCATTCATTATCGAGAAGAGGATCTTCCAACGCCACAGACGTTGGGCTCATGGCAGTCTTCAACTCCATTCCGGACTGGCAAGTGGTGTTCAAAGCTCCACCTGATCCCAAGTGGCCTAGGAGTGAAACACAATTTTCATGGTTGGCCTTTTTACCACTCGACCTTCAACCCGTAAAAGCAATGCCCTTTTCGAGTTAATCCGTGGTGCAACCTTGGAGATGATCCACCCACACAAAATATCCTTTCCTTAGTTAATCCAATTAGGAATCAAGCATAACCAAGGCAATCAACCCTAATGTCACTTTCCAAGAAAACATTCATTTATTCCCATAGAAACTTGTCATCACAGACCCCGGCCATGAATTTACCATCAACCACAAACACTTGGAATAATCATCCAACCACAATGCAACAAATAGTTGAATGTAAAAGCATTTAGGGTGTTGTTCGATCAACCAACAAATACAATGATATTCTTTTCCAAACCTTGCAAGAATAGTCACGATAACCTTTCCATCACATATTTGCTCTCCCCCTTGGGATCTAAGAGCAATATTGTGCAAAATTTACTTAACACTCCCTTCCTTCAACTAGGGCATAAGTTAAGGTCTCTAACATTGTACAAGACGTAAGTCCTATATATCACCTACATTGTTTGATAACCCAACCTTCTTTCCCAAAAGTAGTGGTCTTTACTTGACTCGGGTTTTCCTAATCCCTTAAGCTCTCTACTTGCCTTTGAGGTCCAGAGTTGTTGTTTGTATCTAGCCTAATCCCTGAATTTGGAATGATAAATGTAGTGGATATCAGACCGATCCCAAGGCATCTTAGTCTTTAATCCTTATGATCATTGTTTGTACTAGCTAAGCACAACATTAGGATTCCCAATCTATCAAACATGAGCTATTAATGAGAGCTTGGGCAAAGGTCTAGAGCTTCGAAAATGATTCCCTTCTAGGCTAAGTTGCTTGCCATACAAATCCATCAGGTATGCAAGTTGCAACATATACCTTCAAAGTGATGAAAATGCACCTACTATTGCGAGGACGGGAAGTTGACAATGCTTAAAGAATTATATGTTGTATATGAATTCATCACATAGCATCTAAATACAATTAAATTCTCTTGATACATGCATTTGGGCAATTTAATCCTTTGAATACTTGCGATGCAGTTTATCCTTTTCAATGTCCTATTCTCCTGTGTGGCATAATACGGATCTAATACTCCTCATACGGGAATCAAAGAAAGCATCTATAAATTTGGAATTACATTACTTACGATTGGTATCGCAGTTGGATTGACAGTGATGTCCTCACTCAAGGCTTTTTTTGCGAGATTGCCATCAGCGTCGTGTGACATTTTTCGCTTGGGAGCCATTCTTGATCTTCGTCTCCCTTAGACACGAATCGCACAAGACTTCCACACCTTGTACTCGATCGGGGGGGCAATTGGGGAGAGAAATTACACTCTGCAGATAATCCAAGCGGAATAAGGGGGAGAAGAACAACACGTGTGATCACCCTCTAAGGAGAGGAAGAGAAGGAGAACCTTCTTGGAAGGTTCTCTCTCTTGCTCTCTGTCACTCCCTCTCTCTCTTTCTCTCTCTCACCCTCTCTCTTCCTCTTTCGTCTCTCTCTCTCTCTCTCTCTCTCTCTCTCTCAAGCTGGCAATAAGAGGGGGTTATAATGGGGAGGGAGTTTTTTTTTTTTCGGGGGCCGGGGGGAGGGGGGAGGGGTGGGAACAGCATGATATAGAGGCCCTTCCCTCCACTTGGGTGGCCAGGTTTTCCCCACCGCCATGCACTTGACGTTGGGGGGGAGAAAAATATAGTGGGGAGTATTTGGCCACGTGGCCTCGCCATCATTGTCCTCGTCTCCTACTTTTGCTCCAAAATCACCCGCATCACCTCTCCCTCATAACCGTCGTCTCATCATCCTCCACTTCCTCTTCCCCCCCCCCCCTCTGCCACCTGTCAGTGACGACCGAGGGGAAGATTAAAATTTTTTGAACTAATGTTAATCATTAAGGGGGGTGGTTCCCATGCACGAGCGGGGGCATTACAGTTTGAGAACATTTTCTGCATGGTTACAACCAAAGGCTACCTTGTGTCTCATTAATATTAATCGAGGCTTGAAAGCTATGTACTTTTCTAGAGGGGCAACAAGTGTGTTGCATGGAGACAGAATGATCATGGCACTAGTATTATACTTTCAGAGTGCACTATGAAATGTGGTATTGAATTTCTTATGTCAAGGGCTCTTCCAATTTCAAGAGATTTTATCGTGTCTAACAAGTACTTGATTGGTATTATGAATGCCGATTGATTTGGTAGTCCGGCATGGTTATGTAGGAAAACTCTCCCAATGGTCTTTTTGCTCATTAGATCAATTAGTTTTGAGGTCTAAGGGGTAAGCATGGACTTAAAAATTTTGCTAGGCTTCATGCAAGACTCAAGTTGCTTCTATGAAAGGGATGAAGAATGGATCCTTGAACATAATTGTGGTAGGGTTGCAAGATGTCCAAGGAGGTGGCAATGATGGTGATGAGAAAGAGGAGGATGGGCTCAAGAGGAGGCTAGCAATAAGGTGTGGGAGAGCACTATGTCATGCCTTAACGATGAACTTGATAATTCTCTCTAGTTGGGGCTTCATGCAAGTGCTCATGGCCATTGTATTTATGGTTGTCATATGGTAGATGGGTAATTTTAAATTGTCTAGGCTAAGGTATCTCTTGGCCAAGGTGGTAATCCCAATCCATCCCACTTGCTAGCATCACCATCTTGTAACATGTAGTACAATCATCTTGCATGCATAGGCAAATGTGGGTTCATGCCTCCCTCCCTCCCTCCCTCCCTCCCTCCCTCCCTCCCTCGCTCTCTCTCTCTCTCTCTCTCTCTCTCTCTCTCTCTCTCTCTCTCTCTCTCTCTCTCTCTCTCTCTCTCTCTCTCTCTCTCTCTCTCTCTCTCTCTCTCTCTCTCTCTCTCTCTCTCTCTCTCTCTCTCTCTCTCTCTCAAGTTTGTGAAAGATAATTGTATTAGTTCATATATACTATGAAAATTACAATATAGTCTCAAGAAACCATTACAAACCTATATGACTAATAAGGAGATCGAATAAACTATTGTGTGTGAAGGAAGAAAATTATGCCTAGGGAGAGCATCTACTATCTGAATGATGTCAAGCTACCAAGAAATAAGAGAACACCTAGAAGATAAATATAAAGCATATCAGAGATTGAGAAACTATATTTTCCCCTAGAGCATGCATTTATTTAGGACTACAACAAAAATTTTGTATACTTGGGCCAACTTCTTAACGTCTAAAGGTGATTATAATAGTGAGGCAATAGCCATTAAGGTCTCATTGAGATCAAAAGAAGCGATGTGGTGTTCAAGAAGCAGCCATGTACAGTGGAGGAGGATAATATAAGTTCTTCCACTTTATCATCTAGCGAAGAAGTAGTCCACTATGAACCTATCCCAAGAGCTGTCCCTACTCTCAAGGAGGAGGAAGCATCGTCTTTGGATGATGATGCCAAAGTTCACCAACTTGCAATCATGCCACCAAAAAATCCATTACAATGATGGTTGAAGCAGCTCTATGATTGCAACAATCCTATGCCTACCACAACTAAGGAAAAGGCAGATGGATCAAGGAGGTCATTGAGAATAGAGGAGGAAAGAAAGGTTTCTGCTCACGTAGTCAATATGACTGTGATGGCTAAGATTATGAGAGAAGTAAAGGAGCCAGCAAACTTGGAAGAAACACTTGCCGATCTAGCATGGAGAGCAGCCATGCAAGTTGAGTATGACAACATCATGAAGAATGACACTTGGGAGCTAATGGATCAGCCAGAAAAGAGGAAGATTATTGACACCAAATGAGTCTAGAAGGTAAAGTACAATGCCGGTGGCAACTTAGAAAATTACAAAGCCAGATTAGTTGCACATGGATTTTCACAAGTTGAAGGATTTTATTTTCAAGAATAATTTTCTCTAGCTATTAGAATGACTACAATTTGCGTAGTACTTACAGTGGCTGCTCATAAGAAGTGGCCAGTTTACCAAATAGATGTCAAATCAGCGTTCTTGAATGGTAACCTCAATGAAGAGGTATATATGGCTCAGTTACTAGGGTTTGAGGCTCCCCATTCTGAGAACAAAGTTTGTAAGCTAAAGAAGACATTGCATGGGCTAAAACAAGCCCCTAGAGCATGGTACCAGTGGATAGATAAATTCTTTCTAGGTTTGAATTTCAAAAGATGTGCCTCAGATGCTAACTTGTATATTTACAAGGATAGTGAAAAGTCTATTGTGATTGTCCTATATGTGGACGACCTTCTTATTATAGGTAACTATGAAGATATTATCCATTAGACTCGAAAGGCTTTGAGCTCTGAGTTTAAAATGACAAGCTTAGGCTTGTTGCACTATTGTTTGGGGATTGAAGTATGCTTGGCAAAATCTTCATCTCTCAAAAGAAGTATGCATAGGAGATCTTAAAAGCATTCCGCATGACTAAGTTTAAGGAGATAGCTACACCTATAGTGGTCAATGTGAAGTTATCCATTGAGGATATATCAACACTAGCAAACATTGGGAGATAAAGGAGATTGGTTAGTAGCCTCATCTACTTGTGTAACACCAGGCCAGATATCAGTTTTGATGTTAGTGTTTTGAGCAGGTTCTCAAACAAACCACGAGAAAGTAACTAGAAAGCTGGGATGGGGGTGCTCAGATACTTGAAGAAAACTCTTGACTATGGTATCACATACAGTTCCAGAAGTGCTCTTATGGGAAATTGTGACTCACATTGGGTAGGTGATAGTGATTCCAAGAAATCAATTTTTGGATATTGTTTCTCTTTAGACTCACGAATTTTCTCTTGGATCAACAACCAATTGTGGCATTGTCTTCTACCGAAGCAAAGTACAGGCCAGTTTGCTTTGCTGCATGTGAAGCAGTATGGTGCTAAGATGTGACAATCAGGGTTGCATTACCATTGCCAAAAATCTAGTTTTTCATGCACGCACTAAACACAATGAGATCCAATATCACTATGTGTGTGACTTAATTGAGGATGGGGTAGAGAAATTGGTCTGCCGTCAAATGGAGGAGAAAGGAGAAGATATCTTCACCAAAGCTCTTATGAAGGATCTCCGTTGAATTTATTTTCAAAGACTTGGCATTGGGCCGAGAATGTAGTTCACCTGTGGGTGGACTTTGAGGGGGGGTGTTAGATATGCTTAATGCCCCAACCTCGTAAAGGTGCCACCAATGATCTAGAGAGAGAGTGGACATAGTTTTGGGATGAGAGGGTGGTATATACTTTTAATAGTGATCTACACACACACAAAATAAGATGAAAAATGAATAAAAATAAAGAGTCGCTTCATTTAAATAAATAAGTATATGTATAATTTTTTTAAATTCCATTCACTATATTATAAAATTTTAACACAATTTTTTTGAAACTCTAAAATCATATTAAAATTGAATATATATTTATCTACATAGTAGTTGATATTTTGTACACATAAGCTAAATTTCTACTATGCATTCCAATGTAATATGAAACACATATGAAGATGACATAAAGTAGTTTATTTTAGCACATAGTTGGTGGACTTTTAATAAATTATTGATTCAAAAGCATGGTAGATGTACATTTCAAGCTATATCATTTGATGTTAATAAACTATATATTGCAAGTTATATTTTCATAACACACTTTTGTATCTTTAAACAATTGATTGATTAAAAATTAAGAGAAACTTTCTTGTGATTAGATCTATTTTTCAGAGAAAATTACTAGATAAATCACTTAATATATATGATAGATTATAGATTAGCTATCTGCATGTATCCCATTATGATGCCATTATCATACTATGGCAATTATATTTGTAGATTTATGGATGTGACATTGTATAGATAGTGAATAATTGTATTATAGTTTTAACAACCTATGAAGCTAATTGTACATTGATCCTTTATTTGAACGAATCACTTTTTTTGTATCAATTTATTTATACATAATATCATCTACATTTTATATTCATGCTTATATTACTCAAATCTATTTACATTTACATAACAATAGGACCACATCTTATAGTCATGTTTATAATATTTAATTGCTTTTGTATTTACATAAGAATATGACTATATTCATCAGGTGACAAACTTGTTTTGAATAACTGCTTTTCTTTTGGATCTTTATTCTCCTTGTGTGGGCATCGTCTTGCCTTGTTGTAATTATTCCATATCTGGTCTTCATGAAATATTGGGTCTTTGGTCAACGTTTACTCCCTTGCTTGGTGCTACCTACAAGAACCACATTCAGGCTAGCATTGTCCTTGTACCCTTCTCCCTATTTGCTCTTAAGGGTAGCTTGTTCTTCCTTATCCTCAGTGTTGATATTAGGCTACTCATTTGGGCACTCTCTAGTATAGCTCATTCAACAACAATCATCCATCACACTGCAACTTTGATTCAAGAATTTCTTTGTGATCCCCTTCTTCTTTCAATTTTCAACACCAATTACAATTGGATTCAATAGACACTCAATCCTCTAGTACTAGCACACTTTATCATTTCTCGTGCATAAGAAAATGAATACATAAATACATATTCTTCTACCAATCTATTTCTCACATACAGATTAAGTAAAAGATGAATCTTGGTTAATGATTTGTATGATTCGAGAAATATCTCTAAGAGTAATAGATGCATCACTCACTCTACTCTCTAGCAATATTTTGGTTTGCCCTTACTCTACTCCCTAACAAAATGATGCTTTGCATTCATTTCCATATGCTACATATGCTATAGTTTTTTGCGAAGATGGGTTCGCTAGCTACATGCTCTTCATTTAATATAAACTAGGCGCTTCGCGCCTAGGCTTGCCCCGGCGCGGGCGTGATTTTTGCGAGGGGGCGGGTGCTAGATGTGTGGCACCCGCCCTCACATTCTCTTTGTCTTTTGTGGGGGAGGTGGGGGGCTGCCACATGGCACCCGCCCCCCACCTTTCCTTAACTAATAGTATAGATACTTCAAGAAAATTTGGCTATTCAGACAAATATGTCTCTTTGAAGGCATTTAGTGCAAAAGAGTCACACACACACACACACACACACAAAAAGCTAGCTACATGCTCTTCATTTAATATAAATACTTTAAGAAAATTTGGCTATTCAAGTAAATATGTCTCTTTGAAGGCATTTAGTGAAAAAGAGTAACACACACACACGCGCGCGCGCACACACATGCACACACACACACACACACACATTGGCCACTATCTTTCAACATAGCTTGTGAAATCAATTTTGTCTCCCTATATTCAACTATTACTTATTGTTAAGATGAAGGAATTTAGAATCCTTAAAAATTACAAAGGTAACACATGGGGGATTCACTAGTAGTAATAAGGAGACGTCACCTACGTGCAAGAAATATATGAAAATACCCCTTATCTACTCCCTATTTATGGGACCTTACCTTATAAAATGTACCTTCCTTCCCTTAAATAACCCCCTTCCCTTACACTTACGTGGTACCATACGGTAAACCCTAGTGGACCCCTCGAGAGGTAACACTGGACCAATGCAATGGTTAAACCCAAATTCAAAGTCCCAAAGCATTGTTGATAGTTTCACATTCTACAAATGTTTATAGTAAACCTATTATGCCAAATTTTGTGACATTGTTTGTTTAGTAATGTCTAGATAGGCTTGCAAATGTAGTGCAAATATATTTTTCTCATAACAATCGTTTGTGCATTTTCAAGTCCCAATTGTGCTTACTCTAATGCTTTTATATTATAGACCAATTTTTTTATTCAAAGTTTTAGGCTAGATGAAAAGCACTTGCCTTTTCTTATTAGATTTGCCCCCTTATGCTACAAAAGAAAAGGACACTCATGTGAAAGATTTGTTTTTGTAATTCAAAGTATATTCTCTTGTGGAGAGGTTTGCTCCATATGTGAGCTCAAATGATTTGTTTTATAATGCAAATTTATTAGATTTTATCCACTAGGTCGGGTGGCTTCTCATTCAATATTGATGGAAAAAAGGAAATGTACAATATGTTAATTACTCATTGGTGGGGCATTAAGCATCGCATATTGAAACATCCAAAAAGATCACAAAAGATATTGTGGATAATATTTGCAAAACTAGGTAAGTGTCAAAATTTCCTATGGGTGGAAGGACAATAAGGTGGCTTGAAAAAACATGCATTGGGAAGGTCTCATATTTCGGTAGTATAACATCAAAACAACACACCTAGATATTATATCAAAATTAAAACTATCCATTTGTTTGTTAATTATATACTTTCTCAAAAATAGAGCAAGCACTTAAAACAAGCATTTTATGAGTGCATGCATGCTATGCCGCCTTGCTACACTCTTTTTACTATAATATGAATGAGTTTTACATGTAGTTCCAAATAATTTCTAGTTATGTATAGTTGTATTGGGGCTCTGCACATGTTCTTTTTTGTCAAAGACAATCATGATACATTACGAAGTTTCTGCATTGGCTTCCCACACATCGATGCAATACACATGAACTCAAACTAGATGAGTTCCTCACACTTGAGATAACTAATATGCTTCTTGACATGCTTTTGGTGAAGAATAGTCGTGATACAAGTGTGAACTATTTCAACTTCCTAAGATGGTCATGAATGATTATGATTCGACATAAGATATAGTTGTGCCAATATCATTATTATCAATGTGGGTAGTTGAGGGATTTGTTGTCCTATCAATAGAACATGTCTCATGGTCATTTGTAGATACCATCAATATTAGTAGATTCAACTTTTCTTCATACTCATAGAGAGCTTGTAGAGAGCCACACGTTTGTACAATTCATGGTTGTTATAAAGATTTTATTTGAAGGAAAGCTCTTTGTGAAAGTTAGATCATTCACTACACTTGTCGTTGTCATTTCTAAGAGAGACTTGGAAAGTTGGACATATCAATTCGAGAAAGCAAGGTTCTCTCATTTTCCTTGATAGGTTATATTGAGATGGACCTTAGGTCTTCAACTGTGTGTGTGTGTGTGTGTGTAGTTGTCTCCCCTTTTCATCTATTACATATCTATTTTCATGGTAGCTATTACATACAACACTTCAAGGCTTAATGTGTTCTCTCACAATGTTCACACAAGATTTGAGTTTAAATTGGAAATTTCCCAAACAAAATCCTCAAAATTTTAAAGAAAAATTATCACTTTTAATTTCTAAGGTGTATAAAATGGAAAATATATGTAGTATATTTTGAAAATTCCCTCAAGTCTCTCTTGCAAATATTGCACTTTTTCTCTTTTAATGTTCACGGAAAATATTTTCTAGAACCAGTACAAAAACCTTTAACATCAACAATTTGTAGGTGTTCTTTTTCTACTTCTACAAAAAATCTTGTCATATCATAACTAACATGACCTAAAATTTAAAGAAAGTTCTAAGTTTAACAGCAGTCGTGCTTGTTTTGGGCTATTTTGGCTATCAAAATAAGTTTAAAATTTTGCATATGTTGAATAACATGTCTTGTTAAACATACACTCTTTCATTTTTCTTTACTACTATGTATGATATTACATAGATTTCTAGATAGCTTAAGGCTTATTCCATATCAAGAAAGGTCTCTCAAAAACTTAATTGTATTAAATACTAGCATCTCATAAAATTTAAGGCTTGATTTAAATATCTTCACTTTGAAATTTTTGAAGCCTTTTTTTTTCTGTCAGAGTTAGTGCAAGTAGGTATGAGGCTTAGGACAAACAGGTGGTAGTGAGGTCCCTTTTGAGCTAGTAGTTCACCTTCTAGAAAGCTCAATTGAAGTGGAGCAAGGAATGGCAAACACACTCATGTGCATCAAGAATGCTTTGACGAAATATTAGTCTACTCATTATCATTTTCATTTCTAAGGACATTAATGCCCCACATCAACCTCTGTTTTGCTAATCCCATTCTCAATGGAGAGCCCTATGTATGACTCCTTAACCAATGTTTACTTTGCTTACTATTCCTCCTATACTCAATTCTACATGATCTAATAATGTTGTTCTCATTGAATAGGCCTACTTAGAGCTCCTTAACAAACTTCATTCTACTTACTTATTGTTCCCAAATCCTCCCTCCTCCAAGGGTCATGTTGCCCTAGTGCTTCTATGCAGATCTTGAGATTTAGGCCTTTCGACTTGCCTCGTGGTCGTGCCGATGAGGGCAAAGAGAGAGAATTGTGTTGTTTTTGTTAAAGGCCACCTTAAATGTAGAAAAAGAATGGAAGCGATTGAATCCAAAATGAAACAATAGGGGGTTAAGAACCAATCAAAACCAACCTATTTGCTTATCCCTGCTAGTACTGTGTAAGCATCATGTTTTGATGGGGTGCTAGCAGGGATATCTTCGGGTTCTAATAACCTCACTCTCCTTGCACCACTTGGGTGTGAGGCCACCGGTGTTAGTCGGGGGAGTGGGGTTTCACTCCCCTGCTACTAATGTTGGGTGCGACGTGACTTTAAGGTAGCTTTGAGAGTCTTGATTGGGGCACCCTTACACTCTATGTGAAACATGTTATAAAGGCTTGATTAAACTAGGGGGGGGGGGGGGGGGGGGGATGGATCACGGCTCCCTTTCGCATAGTGGTGATATGTGGTTTAAGCCGCACCCATACCACTTTTTGGGATATGTAACATTGCAACGCGCCTTCCTTTTCCGGTTAATTAGATACATTTTAGGGCACTCTCTCTTTTTATTTTTTAAATCATTGGAAAGTTGACCGTGGACCTGGGTTTTTCGTGCAGGATGGATGGAACTTCTTTCTTTCTCTATCCCGCCTGGCTTCAGCCTTCACGGGTGACGGATGGTGCGTCGAGGGGGGGGGGGGGGGGGGGGGGGCCCGCCACAATCGTGAGGATGATAATGATGGCGAGTCTGATGGACCATCCATCCATGGATGCCAATGATCTCCCTCTCGGCCGCCCCCTGGCACATGGAAATGAGGGCCCTGCTCCAACCCTCCACGTGGACCCAGACAGAGACCCGCTGAGCTGGCAGCCGGGCGTTGCCCGATCAGCGCGTGCCACGTGGCCCCCATCGGCGGCCCGCGCGTCAGGGCATCCCAAAAAGCGCTGCTGCGAATGATAGGCAGATTCGCCACAGAGGGGCCCACCCGCGCAACAGGCCCGCCGGCTCCCACGTGGCAGGAGGCTGAACCTGCTGGCCAAAAGGGTTTCCCCCTCCCGAGTCCCGGCTCCCTCCCTCAGCCATCATAGAAACGTATGATGAATGTAACGCGGCCAATCATGATAAAGCCTAAACAAAAGATGATGTGTTTTGAGGGACATTTCACATTGCATTTGTTTTAAAAGAGATTTTGAATACATGAGTATAATAGCTAACATCAAGAGATTTTGAATATATGAGTATAATAGGTAACATCAAGACGAGGTGAATGAGTTTAATATTTTGTTTTTAAAGTTAAAAATTCGAGATAAATTGATCCTAAACAAAAGGAAAGAGGCTCTCCGAGATGACATTTCACATTTTGCAAATTTTTTAAAAGAGATTTTGAACATATGTGTATACTGGGTGACATCAAGTGGAGGTGAATGAGTTTAATATTCTATTTTTTGAACATATGTGTATATTAGGTGACATCAAGTGGAGGTGATTGAGTTTAATATTCTTTTTTTTTTAAAAGGATTTGATAAGAGATGCATTGATGCTAAACAAAAGGTCATAGGCTATCCGAGGTCTAAATCAACTTCTTTTTGTAAAAGATCATGATCAAAATGGATACCTTGAGGCATCTGATTCTATGTTGACGTTGTAAATATCAAATTTTCTATTCCTTGAATCCTATCTGCAATTTATAGAACTCAATGGGAGGTTTCTCAAGATAGTTACCAGTAGTACACTTCAACTTCAACTATCGAGGGAAAAGAAAGCCTACATACAATTGAATGATTAGAGGTTGTAGAAATCCTAAAGGTATCTGGAGGGTGGAGGGTTCGACACTAGCAAATCTCTATTACTACTAAAGAAGCATTTGTGCACTTCCTACTTATGATCCCTTACAAGTACACTTTGAATTGACTCTTGAGGGAAAAAGAACGCCTACCCACAATTGAGAGAATTAGAGGTTGTAGAAATTCTAAGGTATTTGAAAGTTCAAAACTAACAAATGTTATTACTACTAAAGAAACGTTTGTGCACTTCCTGTATATGATCTCTAACAAGATGTATTTTGTTCTCCTCAACCTTCTTGTTTTGGAAAGCAAGGTTTCCGCACTTTGTGCCATTGACAAAGCCTTAAAAGCTCATTCCATATACGCTAATAACCAAGAAGGGCTAGTGCCAAAAAAAGAATAAGCACTACACTTGTGAGCAATAGTGTGACACTTTTTAGCAAATCAATTAGTGAGACCTAAGCAAGATTCATAGCATACTCCCATTTTTGTTACATTACTAGTCCCAAGGTGTTTCAATTTGAGCAATCGCCCATTTATCCTATATGAAGTGAATCACATTATCACACCATTTCTTGTTCTTTCACAAAAAAAGGTAGTCTATATAGATGTATTTGATTTTCAAGTCATGGCAATTCACAAAGGTATAACTAAAATGGGATCAATGGAGGCTCCCATTTTTTGTGTGACAAAACATCCTACACTAATAAGTTGAATAGGGAGATGAACACTTTTTAATTGCCATGACCTATATCCCACCATGAAGTTGGAAATATTGTATTTCCATTACATAGTCCAATCTATTGAATTAATTCCCTCCCTAAGTACCTATGGATGCCAAGCAATGCATGGATCCAAAAAATGGCTAGGAAAATGCCATCATATGCCATCAAACTTCCAAAAAAGTAATCATCCCTAATTGTTTGCGAGTTGTAAAATTTCTCTTAGAGTTTTCTTAAACTATGGCAGCAAAAGCAAGAGAAATATGCAATTCTAATGGCTAGAATTGAGGTTTCTAGTAGCATAATTCTTTAAGAAATCCAATGTAATAAAGTCTTTAGCTCCACATGCATGTCTAGGTTTCCCACCTACTGATTATCAGTTGCCAATCCAAATTTTGTGTGTCTCTTTGTACAATTGATAATGATTGAATCCTACCTATTAATGACAAATTAAAATATTTTTAAAAGAAAGTGGCAAATCTCTCACTCTCACTCACACACACTCCTCCCCCTCTCTCTCTTTGTTTGTTTGTTTGTGTGTGCGTGTGTGTGTGCGTGCGTGCGTGCGCGTGTGCATGCATGTGTGTGTGTAATACTAGGATATAGGTAAAGTGGTTCATAAAAAGAGCTTGTAATACTAGGATATAGCTACGAAACCGTTGATCCCTTTTTTTTTTGGCTTGACATCTTCAAGCTTTGACAACAATTAAGAAAATGTTAATCTACCACCATTCATTGGTTGGGAAGTGATGATGAAAATAATTCCTATAATAAAATCAAAGGGTTTGCCCATAAGAGACCAACCTTCCCTTCACACACACACACACACACACACACACACACACACACACACACACACACACACACACACACACACACACACACACACACACACACACACACACACACACACACACACACACACACACACACACACACACACACACACACACACACACACACACACACACACACACACACACACACACACACACACACACACACACACACACACACACACACACACACACACATGTTTGATTTAGTCCTTACTAATCAAGGTAACATGCTTTTTAGCTTGGCAACCTCTCTTCTTGTATGTATTCCTTGTATAAGCTTCATTTTGCCATTAGTAATATGAGCTACTCACTTGGGTTCATGCTACCCTCATTCATCCTATTGCGTAAACTTTATATAATATTAAGCAATTGTCATTTAAATACAATATCTATGTTTTAGGTACTTGAGTGGATTCTTTCTACCTTCAATTGCATTGTTGTGCCTCACTTGCAATTCCTTTTGTAAATTTCAAGCTTTTGTTAAATCAAAACCCCTCCCCCAGCCTGAGGTGGCAATGTGCCAAAAGTAAAAAATATGGCCAATCCCCCTCACCGTGAGTGCCCCCTATGATGCAATATCACCCATCCCCCTCCCCACCACTCACACCATGGCATGGTATCCTATCACCATGACATCACTTTACTCCCATCATGACATAATCACCACCATGATTGCTCATACCCAACTGATGTATTTCCAACTCTTTCCATTCTTGTCACACATTCTCCCCATTGTGATGCACCACACCTGCTCCCAAGGCAAAAAAATTTGTTCAGCATGTTTCTTATCTTTGAGCTATTAAAAGTTGATTATCTTTAAGCTTGAAACATCTTTAGGGTATCTTCATTTTGTGTCAAATCCTTCCACTTATTCTACACGTCTCAACAATACATTATAATGTGCACATGCATGCATGCACCTGCATGTGCACATGTGCACACACACACACACACACACACACACACACACACACTCTCTCTCTCTCTCTCTCTCTCTCTCTCTCTCTCTCTCTCTCTCTCTCTCTCTCTCTCTCTCTCTCTCTCTCTCTCAAGGTTCATTGGAATGAAATGAGCCAAGTGCACAAATGGCCTTCATATACTAATATGATAAGCCCATGTAAATATGAATGGAGAACCTCAAAATGAGCCTACCATGCTTTCTAGTAACTTTAATTACCTAAATTTGAAATGTCACATTTTCTTTGTTAAAGGCACCATCTATCCCTATTGAAGATAGTTTGTCGAAGGACCAATCCTTGAAGCCTCACCACCTATGAGGAAATTACCATTAGGAGACCAATGATGAAGGCATTCCTTCTTAGCCATATATTTGACAAAGAACACCAATAAAAGAAATGAGAGAGGACTCTCCTGCTTCTAGGTACATTTCCAAACATCCAACGATTGGGGCTTTTAGCATTATTCACTCATAGGCATCTGGAATGTAAAAACATGGAGTGTAGTTTTTAGGCCACTCAATGTGACTTGAATAAATGCAAACTAGTCTCCCTACATGTTGTATAAAACATGTAATGCTCAACTAATCATCCTTGTACTTAGGTGATGTCCATATGGTAACCCTCCTTTTGTAAGCCTCCAAAGAAACACTTTACCATGAAAAGATATCATTGAAGTCAAAATATTCATTAACGTGGTCAGCATCATGCCCACATTCAAGTTCCTCTTTGCAACCTTGCAACATTTGGGACCAGTCAATAACATCCACTTACACCATGGATCCTACTCATTAAGTAAAGATATAACTCCTAGAGTGGACATTTAGTGAACTAGTCCCAAAGTGTTTGATGCACATTGAATCTTTAAGAAACGGTGCACAAATCAGATGCCGTAAGCATGCATAGTGAGCATCAGAATGTCCCCAAGAACAAAAGAACTCTACTTTTTGCACACAAATCAATGTAGAAAGCTTGCACGACATGAACAAGAGACCAATTGGGTGCAATCTCCCCCCATGCCTTGTGTGAGCGCTCCACAAAGAATGTATTTCATATAATAATCATCTTCAAGCTCAAATAATAGCCCAAATTACAAAATAGCACCCTTTAGCTTTTGAGTTTGCTTTTGTGCCAATAAAGAATTAAAGCTAATGGGCGCCCAAGAAGTTAGGCGCACCCAAATACAATGTCCAAATACAAATATCTAAATCGTGCGCCCATGCGCATACAAAAATAATAAATAAATATCAAGCGCCTTGATAAATAAGCACGACAAAATATAGGCGCCATGCTTAAGACACGCGCCCATCAAAATATTGACGATAATTTGAATACATGCTATCCTCCAATGCTTTCCACTACCACCGCTGCTATCTCTACACATCAACTGAAGCATTCATAATCGTTAGTAAAATAATACAATTAAACCGACAAAAGTGAATACCTAGTAGTCTTCAGCTACATAAATAAATTGGTTAGAAATCAATCCTAACCTTAATTTATCACGAGTGCGCACTCTAAACTCATAAACGTTTATTAATTTAAATATGTATTTTGCAGAATCACCTGCTATGGAATCACCCATGTACACATAAAATTAACAAAACACCCGAAAAGGATAGGCGTCCCCATCGACTTCTCGCACAAAGAATCCACTTTGTGTATGAGCCCCGGTAATAAAATCTTACGGAATCCACCGTAAAACCTTACAAAATCCACCGTGGCACGAAATCCACCGTGGAATATGCCTCCTGGCATCAAGAAAACTTCCTAAAAGGTAAGCGATGCATCTTGTAAGAAAATAGCAAATCTTAAGGCACATAACACCAAAGCATGTCTTTGGTTGACTCTTTTATTGAGATCCCTTTTCCTTGCCAAATAATACTCAAGAGGTTTCCAATACCTCCTTGGATAAAGAATTAGCTTGTTTGTTATCAATGGAGGCTCCCATTTTTTGTGTGACAAAACATCCTACACTAATAAGTTGAATAGGGAGATGAACACTTTTTAATTGCCATGACCTATATCCCACCATGAAGTTGGAAACATTGTATTTCCATTACATAGTCCAATCTATTGAATTAATTCCCTCCATAAGTACCTATGGATGCCAAGCAATGCATGGATCCAAAAAATGGCTAGGAAAATGCCATCATATGCCATCAAACTTCCAAAAAAGTAATCATCCCTAATTGTTTGCGAGTTGTGAAATTTCTCTTCGAGTTTTCTTAAACTATGGCAGCAAAAGCAAGAGAAAGATGCAATTCTAATGGCTAGAATTGAGGTTTCTAGTAGCATAATTCTTTAAGAAATCCAATGTAATAAAGTCTTTAGCTCCACATGCATGTCTAGGTCTCCCACCTACTGATTATCAGTTGCCAATCCAAATTTTGTGTGTCTCTTTGTACAATTGATAATGATTGATTCCTACCTATTAATGACAAATTAAAATATTTTTAAAAGAAAATGGAAAATCTCTCACTCTCACTCACACACACTCCCCCCTCCTCTCTTTGTGTGTGTGTGTGTGTGTGTGTGTGTGTGTGTGTGTGTGTGTGTGTGTGTGTGTGTGTGTGTGTGTGTGTGTGTGTGTGTGTGTGTGTGTGTGTGTGTGTGTGTGTGTGTGTGTGTGTGTGTGTGTGTGTGTGTGTGTGTGTGTGTGTGTGTGTGTGTGTGTGTGTGTGTGTGTGTGTGTGTGTGTGTGTGTGTGTGTGTGTGTGTGTGTGTGTGTGTGTGTGTGTGTGTGTGTGTGTGTGTGCTAAGGCCAATACCCTTGTCTCAATTTCCTACTCCTCCTCCCCTCTCTTTTGCATACTTCTCACAAATCTTCATGTGTGCATGTATTAAGGTTGAAGAGGATGGTTTCTGCTTGCACTCTTACAATGCAACATCTTTGAGATGGAAATTAAATAATTGTGTGTGTGTGTGTGTGTGTGTCTATACCTCACACACACACACATACACATAGACCAATAAACAGGCAACCAACAACCACCATTCAAAATTCATACAAAGCAAAAGCAATGACAAACAAAAAGGCCAAACCCATGGACATTGATATTCAAACAACCTTTTAAAATAAAATGAAGAATGACTTTACATTAAATTGATAATAAATAAGGTAGATGTGAAAGGTTGTGCACATTTGAAGTGGAAAATCCTTCTTAAACTCAACTATAAGCACATAGACTTGCTTAGATTATGCTATATGATTTTGAAAGTAGAGTAACAAAATTACTAAATTCACAATCACCATAGTATCTAACAATTTCTTTATAGATTATTCTAGGAATAGCTTTCTCCTTATCTTGCATGGCCTCACCTATCATCATAACTATTTATCTTTTGCAAGTGGATGGAAAGAAACCTAGGGATCCGTTTGGATGTCTAAATGCCTGTGGGGAACATAGCCTATGACAAGGTAGCCTCACTTATGAGATTACTTTGCAATGGTTCCATGAGGGTAAAAAGCAACTTCCTACAATCTTGGATGGTTTAGTTAACCCTAGGTAGTGTCTTTTAATTGAGTTTGTGTTGAGAGAACAATCATCTCAAGAAGTCCATGATCCATTTCAACAACAAATGGAGCATGTACTTTTTTTAAATTTACTATATGGAAGTTGGGGGGTGTTCTAATAGTTGGTAGAATATTAAAAATCATTGTCTCATGGAATGCCATCACATTTCACATTGTGGGTCATTGACTTACCATATGATTTTTACATCGACATGATTAATCATTTTTTCAATAAAAAGCTATCAATATTGACTATCATCTGTTAAAAGGATCAAGTGATCAACACTGGCACTAAGGCATAAGCATGGGCATTTTAAGGAGTATAGGATAAAAATCATCATGTGAATGCAAAAAATATGGTGTTTTCCATGTTGAAACTCATAGTGGGAAACTCAGGTTCTAGAAAAGGCATAGGCCTAAAACCTTTTCATTGCTAGAATTTGAGCATCTCAAATTGTGTGCTACTTGTTTCTTGTTTTCTTTTGTTTTTAAGTTGTTGTTTTTGCCAATGAAGAAATATCTATCAAAGGTAATGTCACTTTTTGTCCTAGTCAAGCTTTATAAGAGCATGCGCATGCAAGTGGACGATGTTGGTGTGCATGGGCAATCTCATTTATATCAAATCATATGCAAGGTCTTGAGTCTGAAGTCACATATGTATCACATGTTAACATCACCATTACCCAAGTGACCTTGTCTTGTAAGTCTAGTGACATACATACTTGTTAGGACCTTCTTGAAGTCTCACGAGTAAAGCTAGCCTCATGTGGCATCTTCTTCAACTTTCATACTTCTTATATGACTATAGACTCATTTTACTTGCTAAACTTCAAGAAGTTCTAGCAAGTCCTAGCATGGCATTGCCTTTTAAGCCTTTCCATTTGATATAAAATTACATTTCCATTTGATTTTCTTTACTTGTTAAACTGTAAGAAAGTCTAGTGAGTCCCAATCTACCACTACTTGAGGCATTTCCATTTGAGATTGAGTTGCCTTTTTAATAGAGGTCAAAATACATAGTGGCGGTTACAACATTCAACTCACTATACTTGGTTGAAAGGCTAGCAAGTCCCAACATGGCACTACATTAACACTTTTGCTTAAGAAGTAAGTAGCCTTTCCATTTGGCTCAATCTACTTCAAGAAAGTCTTACAAGTCCTAGCATGGCACTACTTGAAGCATTGGCCCATCACATTTGACACTTTGTTGCTAACATGTAATGGCCAGCAATGCCATCACTTTTTTTCTTAAGGGCACCTATTGGAGCTATCAATGCCAATCATGGTCACCATTGGGGCCAACAGTGTCAGTCATGGTAGCCAACATCAATTCAAGAGACCCATGCTTTGAAATTAAGCCAATTTGAGAGCTGAAGATTCTCAAATATGCACATGTGATGGTGCCCTTAGTTGTGATGTATGCTACACACTCTCCTTTCTTAAATAAAGAAATTGAGTGGCTACCCTAGTGGTAAACCACTCATATTCTACATGCTGTATGTGTGTGTGTGTGTGTGTGTGTGTGTGTGTGTGTGTGTTTTAGATATAGGGAAAGCACGCCCTTTTTGTTAGACATTGTGTTACCTTTCTTATGGAGGTCAAGAGGTGTAGTGGCCATCAAAGCCATCCATTTTATTTGTGATAGACACCGATTGGGGTAGTGTGAAAGCCAAAGAAACATGTGCATCTAATAGAGCCCAACATTGCATTCTCTCTATCTTCTCTCTCTAGTTGTTAGAGATGGGGGAGTTCCACCCCTTCCCTTAGACATTGAGTCACCATTTTACAGAGGTCAAGACACATGAAGTGGCCATCAATGCAGTCCATTTTTTGCCCAATGGATGCCGATTGGAGCCATCGGTGTCAATCTCTCGGTCGCAGATTTTAGAGCCAAAGATACTCAAACTTGTGCATGTGATAGTGCCCTTAACAATGCTACATACTAAATGCTCTCTCTCTAATTTAGATATGGGGTTGGTCGGACCCTTTGCCGAGGCATCTATTTCATTGTCATTTGGTTCTTTGATTTCTTTTCTATAATGAATGTTTAAAATAAATCCATTTCTGTAGTTTCTTTTCCCCTTTCCTTGTCCCTGTCCTTTTCATCTTTCCTCTCTCTGGCCTTCTTCATTTCTTTCTAAAAGAGAGGGGCTCTTTAGCTCTGCAAGTCAGTTGCCAAGCAGCTCTGCTCTCGCTCGCTCGCTCACTCACTCACTCACTCTCTCTCTCTCTCTCTCTCTCTCTCCAAGACTATCATCGATTCGTCACCAGCCCTGTGTTTTCCTGCACCAATTCAACCTGTTTCCCAGCTGCATTGATCGAATTGGGCCCAGAGAGTGATTCAGTTTGCTCAATTTGTCGGTTTGATCACTCAGGTTAACAAAAAGCACATGACCTGATCAAATTTTGTCTCTCAATCAAAACTCCCTAACTCCCAATTGCGCAGACTCTCTTTTTGGCTAAGCATGTATTCAACGGAACATGAGTTTTACTTCTCCTTCTCTAACCCTTTTTTGGACTTCCCTCACGCATCTGATTGTATCCAGTATGGTGGAGGATTGCTTGATTTCAGTAGCAGAGGATTCTTCTCGGTAAGTACTTCATCTCCTCTTAAATTATGAGTTACTAAACTGTAAATGGTGTCTTTCTTTCTCTCAAGGTTTGCTGTAAGCTTGATGGACTTGTTGTTGCTTGCTGATTATTAGAGGGCTATGGCGGTGTTTTGTTTTATCAGTTTCATCTGTGCTTTGAAACCGCATGCTTCAGCACTGGCTAGGATTTTGCATTACTGAATTGCAACATCGGGCATTGGTTCATCGCTTTGTTAATGTATCAGTTGAGATAATTTTCAGGATTACTGCAGAGTGGTTTGCATTAGAGCTCATGCGTTTGTGAGCTGCAAAACTTTGCATCATATCGCAAGAAGTTTTAGACGAATTCCCATCATAATCCTCACATTGTGAATTGCGACAACATCATGAGCTTCCGTGAGGGAGGGACTGCATACCCAGGTAGGTATGGTTGGGGGCAGGAGTTGCCAGTTCCCAACCCAAGCCTGCAGCCAACTGCACCTAGCTAGATATGCAGGGCCTCCCAAGCAGAAGCTCATGATGTTGAACACGGGAGGGGAAAACGTGTGTGTATGCAAAGGGTTGAGATGGCATTACTGAATGGCATTAGTTCATGGCTTTGTTAATGTATATGTTGATATTATTTGGAGTATTAATGCAGAGTGGTTTGCACAGAACTAGGTGTTTCTGAATTGCAAAACTTTGCATCACTGTGATGACATTACTGGTGCTCTCGAGGTTTTTGGTTCTGTTAACACCACAATTATGGTCAGGCTAGGGTGGCATTACTGGATTGTAAACATTTTGCCATCACCCAATACCTCCTTGGTGTTTATGTTACTTGAATCTGTGGTTTTTTCGACCTCTCTAATGTTGATGTTAATACAAATTCTGTGGTTTGCTTTATGTTTGTCCTGAATTTGATGTGTGCTGCAGGGGAGTGTCCTGGATACTGTATCGGAGGATCCAATTGCTGAATTCGAAGATAGTGGAGACATTTTATCAACTCTGGCCTCATCTGGAATGCCATTTGAGGCTCCTTTACCCTCTGAAACTAATGAGACTGTTGCTTTTTCATCATCATCTATCGTTTCAGAGGATCACAATTTTGACTTGCTTCAGTCTCCACTGTCATCTAATAAACCTGGTGGTTTTTGCACCCCATCCCTTACCATGAAAGAGGTGCTGAAAGAAGAGGTAGAGTCTGGCTATATGGGTGTCAACACAGATGGTATTACCAACACCCATGCCATTTCATCAGTAAGTGGTGGGAGTAGCACTGTACTTACGAGCTCCATAGGCACCTTGATGACAGCAGATGCATTGAATCCAGGCATTGCACGACAATGTTCTTCCTCATTCGATGGCCTTGTGTGCGAGGATAAGCAGTCACTTTCATCCCTTAGCTCAAGCTCCATGTCTTCCAATGCCATCACTGTAGCAAATATGCAGCTAGATGCAGCTGAGTCAATCTACACTCCGGGTACCAGTCTGGAGCTAACTTCCTCCAATACACCTGATCTCTTTTTGATGACCAATAACAGTGGCATGGTCTATAGCCTGGATGAACCCAACAATCATCATCACCATGATACTGATGTTGATGATGGCCGTGATAATGGTTCTAAGGCCCTACCGAGTTGCACGTTCTTATTTAGAAATCCTGAGACAAGTGTTACCAAAAGTCAGGATTTCTCAGCTGAGGGTATGGAATCTCAGAGCAAGGCTCATTCTCCCTTGTTTGAAACTGTGAAGGTTCCGCAAACTCGCACGATACAGCGGAGTTTGAGCAGCCATGCTTTGGGGCAGCTACATAATTGCAACATAGCTGCAGAATGTACAACTGAATTGCAATGGTTCACACAGACAGCTTCTCAATGCTCACCTTCTAATGTGTTTGGATTGATGCCTGCTCATTCACAATTCCAGCTGACTAGCTCACCCACAACATGTACCACAACTCCAATCTGCTCAATGCGTCGTGTCTGCAGCACAGGCGATATTCAGGTCCATTTTAAACCCATGGTCCACAGAAAAGCTTAAGAACATGATTTGAACCAGAACACTAGGTAATAGGTTGCGAAATCGAGGTTACAGTATTTTCATGTGATTGATTGGATTACTGAACATTCATTTCTCTGAACTGCAGACAGTGAATTTACATGAAGCTGCAAAGAGCCCTCCATTTGCAGTACCAGATGAGAGAAGTTTGAAGATAGGGCGTTACACTTTGGAGGAGCGAAAGAACAGAATTTGTAGGTACAGACAGAAGCGGACTGAGAGAAATTTCAGCAAAAAGATCAAGGTACAACCATCACTGTGTTTTTGATTGGCTAGAGCCATTGCCATAGCCTGGTGTTTTCAAACACTGAACATTTGTCATGTCAAGTAAACTTTGCTAAGCTGTTACAATCCTTTCATTACAAATGTGCAGTATGCCTGCCGGAAAACGTTGGCTGACAGTCGACCTCGAGTAAGAGGAAGGTTCGCCAGGAATGATGATATGGATGATGTCCCATTCTACTCCAGTGGGCCACGCAGCCAGGACATTGAAGATGAGGCCTGTTGGCAGCTTCAAAGATTATCTAGATGTTGTTTACATCAATGAACTGATCTGGTTCTTTTCGCTGCGAAATTCTGAGCTGCACGTTTCATCCAGTACATTGGTAACGGTTCTGCTTAAGGACTGCTATTGATGGTGGTGCTTCTTGTGCATAAAAAAAGGCTGGAGCATTGGAAGCTGTCATTATGCATATATCGTCCTGCATTTTATACATGTTACCTATCTATCTCTTAATTTAGGAGGGGAAAGTCTATGCAGTACCTAAAGGTCCGATTGTAATGCATGGCTGGCTTTCATTATAAACAGTTCATGTTTACATTGCAATCCTTCAGGTGCTCATTTTGGCTGTGCCACCCCCTCTGGTTGTATTATATGCTAGCATTACTTACTATCAGCAGCTGATGAAACACTGGGAGGACATTGATCTGGATCGGACATGGCAATGCATCTGACTATGGAAGGGCATTCAAATGTGCTGTATATGACCATTTAAGGATATCAGAATTCGACCTTGATAGATGAGTAAAATAAGAACAGGCTGTGGTGAGCAAGTTAGACATTGGTCAAAACCTCGTATAAGTACCTGTTTTTTGTTCCAGTGTCTGAGGATTGAACTTTGGGTGTTCAGATTCTGAACTCTTTCAATGGACCCCTCTCTAAGAACACCAAAAGGAGTTGCTAGTATTTGGTTGCCTGACTTGAAGACTTCCTATGGGTGCTGGTGAGGGCAAGTTGTGTTTCCAAGTTCCAAGCTGAGAGAGCAGTGGACATGCTATTGCTTTCTAATCATGTGCCATGAACATGAGAATCAGTAGATGTTTATAGAATTTGCCCCCAAGGTTCCTTAAATCAGCAATATGACTGTTGAGACATTTCTGGAATACTAATAATAAATGTCAGATATGGCAGGCAGGTATACTAAAAAAAACTTCGTAATACCCTTGGAAAGGATGGAAAGCAACTCTAAATTTACCACTGTTTTCAAAGGACTAAACTAAGAAATGATCAGAAATGAACTGGAAGTACAGGACTGCAAATGAGAATGCACGCTAAGTAGCCCATTTATGGAAGCAAGTAAAGCTCGTGTCACATAATTGGGTCATGCAATTTCCTAGGGTTCGAAAATTTGGAATGCTTGCAATATATAAGTGATAATGTATTCGGTAAAATCCAATTTATCTTTTGAGCAAGTAGCTTCATCCAAGTTGTAGGGCTTTGAAGGTAGACTTATTTATGTTAGAAGTGGCAATGTTATTTAAAGACAAGTACCTCAATTGTTTTTCTTTTTAAAATATGCATGATATTAATTATACTGCAAAAAAGGTAAAATAATATTTACATTCCCATATTAGAGGGGTGCATTTCAGGGGTAAACCCTTAAGCCCTATAGCCATAGCTCTACAGAAGACTATGTAAGCTCTGTCGCAACCTTGGGTGCCCTTCAAAACAGTCAAAACTTCCCTTTTGACGGTCTGCCACATATCAATCAGCACCAGAGTGGTTTTGATTTTTCCAAAAAGCTTGCCATTGCAAAGCCTCCATATCCGAGAGATTGTCACTGCTCTAACCAATTCCAGAGTTTTAAGGTCTATTCATCCCTGGTTCCTCTCTTTGCAAAGAGCACTACTTTGCAGTCCGGTTTCTCAGCAATTCTTGCACGTCTAATCCACTCCTGCATCTGCCTCCACATCTTTTTGACCTCTCTACGGTCCCAGGAGTAGGTGCCTAACACTCTCCTTTCTCTTGCAAAAGGCACAAAGAGTTAACATCTATATAGCCTTCCCCACTATTTCCTTTAATGGTCAGTAATTTGTTCATCATCACCCTCCATAGCATGAAATTAGGCTTCTTAGGGTGTGTAGCCTTTCACATGCCCCTGATTAATTCTCCTCAGCCATATTCTCCTCCTGGTTCTTGTATGCCACTTCCTCTGGTAAGCTATTGTTTTAGCTACATGGTTCAGGTCTTTTTTACGAAAGTCCTTCCTCCTTTTGCACTTGCAGCAACATGCCAATGGTGCCTGTCATGCATTTACTTATGTTACCTTCATGCACCCTTGTAGCCATCTTTTTAGAATTATTCATCGGCTCAGAATTATTCACACTCATCACCCACCCCGAGAGATTGGAAATGCACAATATTGGAATCATCGAATTTCAACATGAAGTGTTGCTCCAGTGAGGTCGGCAACCCCTTAATTATGCCCCATTGGACCTTCAAGTCCATATTGTTTTGCAAAGGATCAATAAGTATTGCAAAAAGAGTAAAGTAAAAAGATGGGGGGACAGAAGTAGAGCTTGAAATCTTGCAAGGCACATAACACACAAAGAATGCACATAAGATATGAATATTCTTCTCCACTATAGCCATCTACCAAGAATAAAGCGAGAGTACAACATACATAATACAAGCAATCCATAGTGTGAATATGCTAACTAGAAAGATGACTAGATAGATATCCTGTAACTCGGGTAGGTAAACTATGGCTATAAAGTATCACTGGAAGTATATGCCGATGCGGGTATCAATCACGTCAGTGATACAAATATGAAGACGATCACCCACGTACATGAGTATCAGCTTGTGTTGAGCCTGGTATCTCAAATTGTCGAAGCTTTTCTGCTCCTCCTAGAGCCTTGGTGAAAATATCTACAATCTACTTCGCTATGCTCACATATATGAGATCAATGTCACTTGCCAATATATGCTCTCTAATGAAATGGTCATGAACCTCAGTGTGTCTCGTGCGTATAAGAAACACCGGTTTCCTTGCCA